>NW_027172338.1:350000-377500 GCF_040054535.1 Antennarius striatus
TTGTGTCAGCACGTGGAGAAATTTCGATATTTTGTGAAATGAATGTGTGTTATTATGAAATGGTGATGTCTTCTACTGCCTCCAGTACGGCCTTTGGGCAGGAGTGGCTCATAGCTCAATGGTAGAGCGCAGGTTTTAAGAGCAGACTGCCCAGGCATCAGTGGTTCGAGACAGACAGACAGACAGACAGACAGACAGACAGACAGACAGACAGACAGACAGACAGACAGACAGACAGACAGACAGACAGACAGACAGACAGACAGACAGACAGTTCAGATGTTGTTTTGAATAAGTTGTTTTGCCGAAGAAGAACAACAACACAGAATATTGATAAACATTAAATTGTGTCAGCACGTGAAGAAATTTCGTTATTTTGTGAAATGAATGTGTGTCATTATGAAATGGTGATGTCTTCTACTGCATCCAGTACTGCCTTTGGGCAGGAGTGGCTCATAGCTCAATGGTAGAGCGCAGGTTTTAAGAGCAGACTGCCCAGGCATCGGTGGTTCGAGACAGACAGACAGACAGACAGACAGACAGACAGACAGTTCAGATGTTGTTTTGAATAAGTTGTTTTGCCGAAGAAGAACAACAACACAGAATATTGATAAACATTAGATTGTGTCAGCACGTGGAGAAATTTCGATATTTTGTGAAATGAATGTGTGTCATTATGAAATGGTGATGTCTTCTACTGCCTCCAGTACTGCCTTTGGGCAGGAGTGGCTCATAGCTCAATGGTAGAGCGCAGGTTTTAAGAGCAGACTGCCCAGGCATCAGTGGTTCGAGACAGACAGACAGACAGACAGACAGACAGACAGACAGACAGACAGTTCAGATGTTGTTTTGAATAAGTTGTTTTGCCGAAGAAGAACAACAACACAGAATATTGATAAACATTAGATTGTGTCAGCACGTGGAGAAATTTCGATATTTTGTGAAATGAATGTGTGTCATTATGAAATGGTGATGTCTTCTACTGCCTCCAGTACTGCCTTTGGGCAGGAGTGGCTCATAGCTCAATGGTAGAGCGCAGGTTTTAAGAGCAGACTGCCCAGGCATCGGTGGTTCGAGACAGACAGACAGACAGACAGACAGACAGTTCAGATGTTGTTTTGAATAAGTTGTTTTGCCGAAGAAGAACAACAACACAGAATATTGATAAACATTAGATTGTGTCAGCACGTGGAGAGATTTCGATATTTTGTGAAATGAATGTGTGTCATTATGAAATGGTGATGTCTTCTACTGCCTCCAGTACTGCCTTTGGGCAGGAGTGGCTCATAGCTCAATGGTAGAGCGCAGGTTTTAAGAGCAGACTGCCCAGGCATCGGTGGTTCGAGACAGACAGACAGACAGACAGACAGACAGACAGACAGACAGACAGACAGACAGACAGACAGACAGACAGTTCAGATGTTGTTTTGAATAAGTTGTTTTGCCGAAGAAGAACAACAACACAGAATATTGATAAACATTAGATTGTGTCAGCACGTGGAGAGATTTCGATATTTTGTGAAATGAATGTGTGTCATTATGAAATGGTGATGTCTTCTACTGCCTCCAGTACTGCCTTTGGGCAGGAGTGGCTCATAGCTCAATGGTAGAGCGCAGGTTTAAGAGCAGACTGCCCAGGCATCGGTGGTTCGAGACAGACAGACAGACAGACAGACAGACAGACAGACAGACAGTTCAGATGTTGTTTTGAATAAGTTGTTTTGCCGAAGAAGAACAACAACACAGAATATTGATAAACATTAGATTGTGTCAGCACGTGGAGAGATTTCGATATTTTGTGAAATGAATGTGTGTCATTATGAAATGGTGATGTCTTCTACTGCCTCCAGTACTGCCTTGGGGCAGGAGTAGCTCATAGCTCAATGGTAGAGCGCAGGTTTTAAGAGCAGACAGACAGACAGACAGACAGACAGACAGACAGACAGACAGACAGTTCAGATGTCGTTTTGAATAAGTTGTTTTGCCGAACAAGAACAACAACACAGAATATTGATAAACATTAGATTGTGTCAGCACGTGGAGAAAGTTCGATATTTTGTGAAATGAATGTGTGTCATTATGAAATGGTGATGTATTCTACTGCCTCCAGTACTGCCTTGGGGCAGGAGTGGCTCATAGCTCAATGGTAGAGCGCAGGTTTTAAGAGCAGACTGCCCAGGCATCGGTGGTTCGAGACAGACAGACAGACAGACAGACAGTTCAGATGTTGTTTTGAATAAGTTGTTTTGCCGAAGAAGAACAACAACACAGAATATTGATAAACATTAGATTGTGTCAGCACGTGAAGAAATTTCGATATTTTGTGAAATGAATGTGTGTCATTATGAAATGGTGATGTCTTCTACTGCATCCAGTACTGCCTTTGGGGGCACGAGTGGCTCATAGCTCAATGGTAGAGCGCAGGTTTTAAGAGCAGACTGCCCAGGCATCGGTGGTTCGAGACAGACAGACAGACAGACAGACAGACAGACAGACAGACAGACAGACAGACAGACAGACAGACAGACAGACAGACAGTTCAGATGTTGTTTTGAATAAGTTGTTTTGCCGAAGAAGAACAACAACACAGAATATTGATAAACATTAGATTGTGTCAGCACGTGGAGAAATTTCGATATTTTGTGAAATGAATGTGTGTCATTATGAAATGGTGATGTCTTCTACTGCCTCCAGTACTGCCTTTGGGCAGGAGTGGCTCATAGCTCAATGGTAGAGCGCAGGTTTTAAGAGCAGACTGCCCAGGCATCAGTGGTTCGAGACAGACAGACAGACAGACAGACAGACAGCCAGACAGACAGACAGTTCAGATGTTGTTTTGAATAAGTTGTTTTGCCGAAGAAGAACAACAACACAGAATATTGATAAACATTAGATTGTGTCAGCACGTGGAGAGATTTCGATATTTTGTGAAATGAATGTGTGTCATTATGAAATGGTGATGTCTTCTACTGCCTCCAGTACTGCCTTTGGGCAGGAGTGGCTCATAGCTCAATGGTAGAGCGCAGGTTTTAAGAGCAGACTGCCCAGGCATCGGTGGTTCGAGACAGACAGACAGACAGACAGACAGACAGACAGACAGACAGACAGACAGACAGACAGACAGACAGACAGACAGACAGACAGACAGACAGACAGACAGACAGACAGACAGACAGACAGACAGACAGACAGACAGACAGACAGACAGACAGACAGACAGACAGACAGACAGACAGACAGACAGACAGACAGACAGACAGACAGACAGACAGACAGACAGACAGACAGTTCAGATGTTGTTTTGAATAAGTTGTTTTGCCGAAGAAGAACAACAACACAGAATATTGATAAACATTAGATTGTGTCAGCACGTGGAGAGATTTCGATATTTTGTGAAATGAATGTGTGTCATTATGAAATGGTGATGTCTTCTACTGCCTCCAGTACTGCCTTGGGGCAGGAGTGGCTCATAGCTCAATGGTAGAGCGCAGGTTTTAAGAGCAGACTGCCCAGGCATCGGTGGTTACAGACAGACAGACAGACAGACAGACAGACAGACAGTTCAGATGTTGTTTTGAATAAGTTGTTTTGCCGAAGAAGAACAACAACACAGAATATTGATAAACATTAGATTGTGTCAGCACGTGGAGAGATTTCGATATTTTGTGAAATGAATGTGTGTCATTATGAAATGGTGATGTCTTCTACTGCCTCCAGTACTGCCTTTGGGCAGGAGTGGCTCATAGCTCAATGGTAGAGCGCAGGTTTAAGAGCAGACAGCCCAGGCATCGGTGGTTCCAGACAGACAGACAGACAGTTCAGATGTTGTTTTGAATAAGTTGTTTTGCCGAAGAAGAACAACAACACAGAATATTGATAAACATTAGATTGTGTCAGCACGTGGAGAGATTTCGATATTTTGTGAAATGAATGTGTGTCATTATGAAATGGTGATGTCTTCTACTGCCTCCAGTACTGCCTTGGGGCAGGAGTGGCTCATAGCTCAATGGTAGAGCGCAGGTTTTAAGAGCAGACAGACAGACAGACAGACAGACAGACAGACAGACAGACAGACAGACAGACAGACAGACAGACAGACAGACAGACAGACAGTTCAGATGTCGTTTTGAATAAGTTGTTTTGCCGAAGAAGAACAACAACACAGAATATTGATAAACATTAGATTGTGTCAGCACGTGGAGAAAGTTCGATATTTTGTGAAATGAATGTGTGTCATTATGAAATGGTGATGTCTTCTACTGCCTCCAGTACTGCCTTGGGGCAGGAGTGGCTCATAGCTCAATGGTAGAGCGCAGGTTTTAAGAGCAGACTGCCCAGGCATCGGTGGTTCGAGACAGACAGACAGACAGACAGACAGAAAGACAGTTCAGATGTTGTTTTGAATAAGTTGTTTTGCCGAAGAAGAACAACAACACAGAATATTGATAAACATTAGATTGTGTCAGCACGTGGAGAGATTTCGATATTTTGTGAAATGAATGTGTGTCATTATGAAATGGTGATGTCTTCTACTGCCTCCAGTACTGCCTTTGGGCAGGAGTGGCTCATAGCTCAATGGTAGAGCGCAGGTTTTAAGAGCAGACTGCCCAGGCATCAGTGGTTCGAGACAGACAGACAGACAGACAGACAGACAGACAGACAGACAGACAGACAGACAGACAGACAGACAGACAGACAGACAGACAGACAGACAGACAGACAGACAGACAGACAGACAGACAGACAGACAGACAGACAGACAGACAGACAGACAGACAGACAGACAGACAGACAGACAGACAGACAGACAGACAGACAGACAGACAGACAGACAGACAGACAGACAGACAGACAGACAGACAGACAGACAGACAGACAGACAGACAGACAGACAGACAGACAGACAGACAGACAGACAGACAGACAGACAGACAGACAGACAGACAGACAGACAGACAGACAGACAGACAGACAGACAGACAGACAGACAGACAGACAGACAGACAGACAGACAGACAGACAGACAGACAGACAGACAGACAGACAGACAGACAGACAGACAGACAGACAGACAGACAGACAGACAGACAGACAGACAGACAGACAGACAGACAGTTCAGATGTTGTTTTGAATAAGTTGTTTTGCCGAAGAAGAACAACAACACAGAATATTGATAAACATTAGATTGTGTCAGCACGTGGAGAGATTTCGATATTTTGTGAAATGAATGTGTGTCATTATGAAATGGTGATGTCTTCTACTGCCTCCAGTACTGCCTTTGGGCAGGAGTGGCTCATAGCTCAATGGTAGAGCGCAGGTTTTAAGAGCAGACTGCCCAGGCATCGGTGGTTCGAGACAGACAGACAGACAGACAGACAGACAGACAGACAGACAGACAGACAGACAGACAGACAGACAGACAGACAGACAGACAGACAGACAGACAGACAGACAGACAGACAGACAGACAGACAGTTCAGATGTTGTTTTGAATAAGTTGTTTTGCCGAAGAAGAACAACAACACAGAATATTGATAAACATTAGATTGTGTCAGCACGTGGAGAGATTTCGATATTTTGTGAAATGAATGTGTGTCATTATGAAATGGTGATGTCTTCTACTGCCTCCAGTACTGCCTTTGGGCAGGAGTGGCTCATAGCTCAATGGTAGAGCGCAGGTTTAAGAGCAGACTGCCCAGGCATCGGTGGTTCGAGACAGACAGACAGACAGACAGACAGACAGACAGTTCAGATGTTGTTTTGAATAAGTTGTTTTGCCGAAGAAGAACAACAACACAGAATATTGATAAACATTAGATTGTGTCAGCACGTGGAGAGATTTCGATATTTTGTGAAATGAATGTGTGTCATTATGAAATGGTGATGTCTTCTACTGCCTCCAGTACTGCCTTGGGGCAGGAGTAGCTCATAGCTCAATGGTAGAGCGCAGGTTTTAAGAGCAGACAGACAGACAGACAGACAGACAGACAGACAGACAGACAGACAGACAGACAGACACACAGACAGTTCAGATGTTGTTTTGAATAAGTTGTTTTGCCGAAGAAGAACAACAACACAGAATATTGATAAACATTAGATTGTGTCAGCACGTGGAGAAATTTCGATATTTTGTGAAATGAATGTGTGTCATTATGAAATGGTGATGTCTTCTACTGCCTCCAGTACTGCCTTTGGGCAGGAGTGGCTCATAGCTCAATGGTAGAGCGCAGGTTTTAAGAGCAGACTGCCCAGGCATCAGTGGTTCGAGACAGACAGACAGACAGACAGACAGACAGACAGTTCAGATGTTATTTTGAATAAGTTGTTTTGCCGAAGAAGAACAACAACACATAATATTGATAAACATTAGATTGTGTCAGCA
Organism: Antennarius striatus; assembly: GCF_040054535.1. NCBI lineage: Eukaryota > Metazoa > Chordata > Actinopteri > Lophiiformes > Antennariidae > Antennarius > Antennarius striatus. Next base: position 356,384 of record NW_027172338.1, read on the forward strand.
CGTGGAGAAATTTCGATATTTTGTGAAATGAATGTGTGTCATTATGAAATGGTGATGTCTTCTACTGCCTCCAGTACTGCCTTTGGGCAGGAGTGGCTCATAGCTCAATGGTAGAGCGCAGGTTTTAAGAGCAGACTGCCCAGGCATCGGTGGTTCGAGACAGACAGACAGACAGACAGACAGACAGACAGACAGTTCAGATGTTGTTTTGAATAAGTTGTTTTGCCGAAGAAGAACAACAACACAGAATATTGATAAACATTAGATTGTGTCAGCACGTGGAGAGATTTCGATATTTTGTGAAATGAATGTGTGTCATTATGAAATGGTGATGTCTTCTACTGCCTCCAGTACTGCCTTTGGGCAGGAGTGGCTCATAGCTCAATGGTAGAGCGCAGGTTTTAAGAGCAGACTGCCCAGGCATCGGTGGTTCGAGACAGACAGACAGACAGACAGACAGTTCAGATGTTGTTTTGAATAAGTTGTTTTGCCGAAGAAGAACAACAACACAGAATATTGATAAACATTAGATTGTGTCAGCACGTGGAGAGATTTCGATATTTTGTGAAATGAATGTGTGTCATTATGAAATGGTGATGTCTTCTACTGCCTCCAGTACTGCCTTTGGGCAGGAGTGGCTCATAGCTCAATGGTAGAGCGCAGGTTTAAGAGCAGACTGCCCAGGCATCGGTGGTTCGAGACAGACAGACAGACAGACAGACAGACAGACAGACAGTTCAGATGTTGTTTTGAATAAGTTGTTTTGCCGAAGAAGAACAACAACACAGAATATTGATAAACATTAGATTGTGTCAGCACGTGGAGAGATTTCGATATTTTGTGAAATGAATGTGTGTCATTATGAAATGGTGATGTCTTCTACTGCCTCCAGTACTGCCTTGGGGCAGGAGTAGCTCATAGCTCAATGGTAGAGCGCAGGTTTTAAGAGCAGACAGACAGACAGACAGACAGACAGACAGACAGACAGACAGACAGACAGACAGACAGACAGACAGACAGACAGACAGACAGACAGACAGACAGACAGACAGACAGACAGACAGACAGACAGACAGACAGACAGACAGACAGACAGACAGACAGACAGACAGACAGACAGACAGACAGTTCAGATGTCGTTTTGAATAAGTTGTTTTGCCGAAGAAGAACAACAACACAGAATATTGATAAACATTAGATTGTGTCAGCACGTGGAGAAAGTTCGATATTTTGTGAAATGAATGTGTGTCATTATGAAATGGTGATGTCTTCTACTGCCTCCAGTACTGCCTTGGGGCAGGAGTGGCTCATAGCTCAATGGTAGAGCGCAGGTTTTAAGAGCAGACTGCCCAGGCATCGGTGGTTCGAGACAGACAGACAGACAGACAGACAGACAGACAGACAGACAGTTCAGATGTTGTTTTGAATAAGTTGTTTTGCCGAAGAAGAACAACAACACAGAATATTGATAAACATTAGATTGTGTCAGCACGTGGAGAGATTTCGATATTTTGTGAAATGAATGTGTGTCATTATGAAATGGTGATGTATTCTACTGCCTCCAGTACTGCCTTGGGGCAGGAGTGGCTCATAGCTCAATGGTAGAGCGCAGGTTTTAAGAGCAGACTGCCCAGGCATCGGTGGTTCGAGACAGACAGACAGACAGACAGACAGTTCAGATGTTGTTTTGAATAAGTTGTTTTGCCGAAGAAGAACAACAACACAGAATATTGATAAACATTAGATTGTGTCAGCACGTGAAGAAATTTCGATATTTTGTGAAATGAATGTGTGTCATTATGAAATGGTGATGTCTTCTACTGCATCCAGTACTGCCTTTGGGGGCAGGAGTGGCTCATAGCTCAATGGTAGAGCGCAGGTTTTAAGAGCAGACTGCCCAGGCATCGGTGGTTCGAGACAGACAGACAGACAGACAGACAGACAGACAGACAGACAGACAGACAGTTCAGATGTTGTTTTGAATAAGTTGTTTTGCCGAAGAAGAACAACAACACAGAATATTGATAAACATTAGATTGTGTCAGCACGTGGAGAAATTTCGATATTTTGTGAAATGAATGTGTGTCATTATGAAATGGTGATGTCTTCTACTGCCTCCAGTACTGCCTTTGGGCAGGAGTGGCTCATAGCTCAATGGTAGAGCGCAGGTTTTAAGAGCAGACTGCCCAGGCATCAGTGGTTCGAGACAGACAGACAGACAGACAGACAGACAGCCAGACAGACAGACAGTTCAGATGTTGTTTTGAATAAGTTGTTTTGCCGAAGAAGAACAACAACACAGAATATTGATAAACATTAGATTGTGTCAGCACGTGGAGAGATTTCGATATTTTGTGAAATGAATGTGTGTCATTATGAAATGGTGATGTCTTCTACTGCCTCCAGTACTGCCTTTGGGCAGGAGTGGCTCATAGCTCAATGGTAGAGCGCAGGTTTTAAGAGCAGACTGCCCAGGCATCGGTGGTTCGAGACAGACAGACAGACAGACAGACAGACAGACAGACAGACAGACAGACAGACAGACAGACAGACAGACAGACAGACATTTCAGATGTTGTTTTGAATAAGTTGTTTTGCCGAAGAAGAACAACAACACAGAATATTGATAAACATTAGATTGTGTCAGCACGTGGAGAGATTTCGATATTTTGTGAAATGAATGTGTGTCATTATGAAATGGTGATGTCTTCTACTGCCTCCAGTACTGCCTTGGGGCAGGAGTGGCTCATAGCTCAATGGTAGAGCGCAGGTTTTAAGAGCAGACTGCCCAGGCATCGGTGGTTACAGACAGACAGACAGACAGACAGACAGACAGACAGACAGACAGACAGACAGACAGACAGACAGTTCAGATGTTGTTTTGAATAAGTTGTTTTGCCGAAGAAGAACAACAACACAGAATATTGATAAACATTAGATTGTGTCAGCACGTGGAGAGATTTCGATATTTTGTGAAATGAATGTGTGTCATTATGAAATGGTGATGTCTTCTACTGCCTCCAGTACTGCCTTTGGGCAGGAGTGGCTCATAGCTCAATGGTAGAGCGCAGGTTTAAGAGCAGACAGCCCAGGCATCGGTGGTTCCAGACAGACAGACAGACAGTTCAGATGTTGTTTTGAATAAGTTGTTTTGCCGAAGAAGAACAACAACACAGAATATTGATAAACATTAGATTGTGTCAGCACGTGGAGAGATTTCGATATTTTGTGAAATGAATGTGTGTCATTATGAAATGGTGATGTCTTCTACTGCCTCCAGTACTGCCTTGGGGCAGGAGTGGCTCATAGCTCAATGGTAGAGCGCAGGTTTTAAGAGCAGACAGACAGACAGACAGACAGACAGACAGACAGACAGACAGACAGACAGACAGACAGACAGACAGACAGACAGACAGACAGACAGACAGACAGACAGACAGACAGTTCAGATGTCGTTTTGAATAAGTTGTTTTGCCGAAGAAGAACAACAACACAGAATATTGATAAACATTAGATTGTGTCAGCACGTGGAGAAAGTTCGATATTTTGTGAAATGAATGTGTGTCATTATGAAATGGTGATGTCTTCTACTGCCTCCAGTACTGCCTTGGGGCAGGAGTGGCTCATAGCTCAATGGTAGAGCGCAGGTTTTAAGAGCAGACTGCCCAGGCATCGGTGGTTCGAGACAGACAGACAGACAGACAGACAGAAAGACAGTTCAGATGTTGTTTTGAATAAGTTGTTTTGCCGAAGAAGAACAACAACACAGAATATTGATAAACATTAGATTGTGTCAGCACGTGGAGAGATTTCGATATTTTGTGAAATGAATGTGTGTCATTATGAAATGGTGATGTCTTCTACTGCCTCCAGTACTGCCTTTGGGCAGGAGTGGCTCATAGCTCAATGGTAGAGCGCAGGTTTTAAGAGCAGACTGCCCAGGCATCAGTGGTTCGAGACAGACAGACAGACAGACAGACAGACAGACAGACAGACAGACAGACAGACAGACAGACAGACAGACAGACAGACAGACAGTTCAGATGTTGTTTTGAATAAGTTGTTTTGCCGAAGAAGAACAACAACACAGAATATTGATAAACATTAGATTGTGTCAGCACGTGGAGAGATTTCGATATTTTGTGAAATGAATGTGTGTCATTATGAAATGGTGATGTCTTCTACTGCCTCCAGTACTGCCTTTGGGCAGGAGTGGCTCATAGCTCAATGGTAGAGCGCAGGTTTTAAGAGCAGACTGCCCAGGCATCGGTGGTTCGAGACAGACAGACAGACAGACAGACAGACAGACAGACAGACAGACAGACAGTTCAGATGTTGTTTTGAATAAGTTGTTTTGCCGAAGAAGAACAACAACACAGAATATTGATAAACATTAGATTGTGTCAGCACGTGGAGAGATTTCGATATTTTGTGAAATGAATGTGTGTCATTATGAAATGGTGATGTCTTCTACTGCCTCCAGTACTGCCTTGGGGCAGGAGTGGCTCATAGCTCAATGGTAGAGCGCAGGTTTTAAGAGCAGACTGCCCAGGCATCGGTGGTTACAGACAGACAGACAGACAGACAGACAGACAGACAGACAGACAGACAGACAGACAGACAGACAGTTCAGATGTTGTTTTGAATAAGTTGTTTTGCCGAAGAAGAACAACAACACAGAATATTGATAAACATTAGATTGTGTCAGCACGTGGAGAGATTTCGATATTTTGTGAAATGAATGTGTGTCATTATGAAATGGTGATGTCTTCTACTGCCTCCAGTACTGCCTTTGGGCAGGAGTGGCTCATAGCTCAATGGTAGAGCGCAGGTTTAAGAGCAGACTGCCCAGGCATCGGTGGTTCGAGACAGACAGACAGACAGACAGACAGACAGACAGACAGTTCAGATGTTGTTTTGAATAAGTTGTTTTGCCGAAGAAGAACAACAACACAGAATATTGATAAACATTAGATTGTGTCAGCACGTGGAGAGATTTCGATATTTTGTGAAATGAATGTGTGTCATTATGAAATGGTGATGTCTTCTACTGCCTCCAGTACTGCCTTGGGGCAGGAGTAGCTCATAGCTCAATGGTAGAGCGCAGGTTTTAAGAGCAGACAGACAGACAGACAGACAGACAGACAGACAGACAGACACACAGACAGTTCAGATGTTGTTTTGAATAAGTTGTTTTGCCGAAGAAGAACAACAACACAGAATATTGATAAACATTAGATTGTGTCAGCACGTGGAGAAATTTCGATATTTTGTGAAATGAATGTGTGTCATTATGAAATGGTGATGTCTTCTACTGCCTCCAGTACTGCCTTTGGGCAGGAGTGGCTCATAGCTCAATGGTAGAGCGCAGGTTTTAAGAGCAGACTGCCCAGGCATCAGTGGTTCAACACAGACAGACAGACAGACAGACAGACAGACAGACAGACAGACAGACAGTTCAGATGTTGTTTTGAATAAGTTGTTTTGCCGAAGAAGAACAACAACACAGAATATTGATAAACATTAGATTGTGTCAGCACGTGGAGAAATTTCGATATTTTGTGAAATGAATGTGTGTCATTATGAAATGGTGATGTCTTCTACTGCCTCCAGTACTGCCTTTGGGCAGGAGTGGCTCATAGCTCAATGGTAGAGCGCAGGTTTTAAGAGCAGACTGCCCAGGCATCAGTGGTTCGAGACAGACAGACAGACAGACAGACAGACAGACAGACAGACAGACAGACAGACAGACAGACAGACAGACAGACAGACAGACAGACAGACAGACAGACAGACAGACAGACAGACAGACAGACAGACAGACAGACAGACAGACAGACAGACAGACAGACAGACAGACAGACAGACAGACAGACAGACAGACAGACAGACAGACAGACAGACAGACAGACAGACAGACAGACAGACAGACAGACAGACAGACAGACAGACAGACAGACAGACAGACAGACAGACAGACAGACAGACAGACAGACAGACAGACAGACAGACAGACAGACAGACAGACAGACAGACAGACAGACAGACAGACAGACAGACAGACAGACAGACAGACAGACAGACAGACAGACAGACAGACAGACAGACAGACAGACAGTTCAGATGTTGTTTTGAATAAGTTGTTTTGCCGAAGAAGAACAACAACACAGAATATTGATAAACATTAGATTGTGTCAGCACGTGGAGAGATTTCGATATTTTGTGAAATGAATGTGTGTCATTATGAAATGGTGATGTCTTCTACTGCCTCCAGTACTGCCTTTGGGCAGGAGTGGCTCATAGCTCAATGGTAGAGCGCAGGTTTTAAGAGCAGACTGCCCAGGCATCGGTGGTTCGAGACAGACAGACAGACAGACAGACAGTTCAGATGTTGTTTTGAATAAGTTGTTTTGCCGAAGAAGAACAACAACACAGAATATTGATAAACATTAGATTGTGTCAGCACGTGGAGAGATTTCGATATTTTGTGAAATGAATGTGTGTCATTATGAAATGGTGATGTCTTCTACTGCCTCCAGTACTGCCTTTGGGCAGGAGTGGCTCATAGCTCAATGGTAGAGCGCAGGTTTAAGAGCAGACTGCCCAGGCATCGGTGGTTCGAGACAGACAGACAGACAGACAGACAGACAGACAGACAGACAGACAGTTCAGATGTTGTTTTGAATAAGTTGTTTTGCCGAAGAAGAACAACAACACAGAATATTGATAAACATTAGATTGTGTCAGCACGTGGAGAGATTTCGATATTTTGTGAAATGAATGTGTGTCATTATGAAATGGTGATGTCTTCTACTGCCTCCAGTACTGCCTTGGGGCAGGAGTAGCTCATAGCTCAATGGTAGAGCGCAGGTTTTAAGAGCAGACAGACAGACAGACAGACAGACAGACAGACAGACAGACAGACAGACAGACAGACAGACAGACAGACAGACAGACAGACAGACAGACAGACAGACAGACAGTTCAGATGTCGTTTTGAATAAGTTGTTTTGCCGAAGAAGAACAACAACACAGAATATTGATAAACATTAGATTGTGTCAGCACGTGGAGAAAGTTCGATATTTTGTGAAATGAATGTGTGTCATTATGAAATGGTGATGTCTTCTACTGCCTCCAGTACTGCCTTGGGGCAGGAGTGGCTCATAGCTCAATGGTAGAGCGCAGGTTTTAAGAGCAGACTGCCCAGGCATCGGTGGTTCGAGACAGACAGACAGACAGACAGACAGACAGACAGACAGACAGACAGACAGTTCAGATGTTGTTTTGAATAAGTTGTTTTGCCGAAGAAGAACAACAACACAGAATATTGATAAACATTAGATTGTGTCAGCACGTGGAGAGATTTCGATATTTTGTGAAATGAATGTGTGTCATTATGAAATGGTGATGTCTTCTACTGCCTCCAGTACTGCCTTTGGGCAGGAGTGGCTCATAGCTCAATGGTAGAGCACAGGTTTTAAGAGCAGACTGCCCAGGCATCGGTGGTTCGAGACAGACAGACAGACAGACAGACAGACAGACAGACAGACAGACAGACAGACAGACAGACAGACAGACAGACAGACAGACAGACAGACAGACAGACAGACAGACAGACAGACAGACAGACAGACAGACAGACAGACAGACAGACAGACAGACAGACAGACAGACAGACAGACAGACAGACAGACAGACAGACAGACAGACAGACAGACAGACAGACAGACAGACAGACAGACAGTTCAGATGTTATTTTGAATAAGTTGTTTTGCCGAAGAAGAACAACAACACAGAATATTGATAAACATTAGATTGTGTCAGCACGTGGAGAAATTTCGATATTTTGTGAAATGAATGTGTGTCATTATGAAATGGTGATGTCTTCTACTGCCTCCAGTACTGCCTTGGGGCAGGAGTAGCTCATAGCTCAATGGTAGAGCGCAGGTTTTAAGAGCAGACTGCCCAGGCATCAGTGGTTCGAGACAGACAGACAGACAGACAGACAGACAGACAGTTCAGATGTTATTTTGAATAAGTTGTTTTGCCGAAGAAGAACAACAACACATAATATTGATAAACATTAGATTGTGTCAGCACGTGGAGAAATTTCGATATTTTGTGAAATGAATGTGTGTCATTATGAAATGGTGATGTCTTCTACTGCCTCCAGTACTGCCTTTGGGCAGGAGTGGCTCATAGCTCAATGGTAGAGCGCAGGTTTTAAGAGCAGACTGCCCAGGCATCGGTGGTTCGAGACAGACAGACAGACAGACAGACAGACAGACAGACAGACAGACAGACAGACAGACAGTTCAGATGTTGTTTTGAATAAGTTGTTTTGCCGAAGAAGAACAACAACACAGAATATTGATAAACATTAGATTGTGTCAGCACGTGGAGAGATTTCGATATTTTGTGAAATGAATGTGTGTCATTATGAAATGGTGATGTCTTCTACTGCCTCCAGTACTGCCTTTGGGCAGGAGTGGCTCATAGCTCAATGGTAGAGCGCAGGTTTTAAGAGCAGACTGCCCAGGCATCGGTGGTTCGAGACAGACAGACAGACAGACAGACAGTTCAGATGTTGTTTTGAATAAGTTGTTTTGCCGAAGAAGAACAACAACACAGAATATTGATAAACATTAGATTGTGTCAGCACGTGGAGAGATTTCGATATTTTGTGAAATGAATGTGTGTCATTATGAAATGGTGATGTCTTCTACTGCCTCCAGTACTGCCTTTGGGCAGGAGTGGCTCATAGCTCAATGGTAGAGCGCAGGTTTAAGAGCAGACTGCCCAGGCATCGGTGGTTCGAGACAGACAGACAGACAGACAGACAGACAGTTCAGATGTTGTTTTGAATAAGTTGTTTTGCCGAAGAAGAACAACAACACAGAATATTGATAAACATTAGATTGTGTCAGCACGTGGAGAGATTTCGATATTTTGTGAAATGAATGTGTGTCATTATGAAATGGTGATGTCTTCTACTGCCTCCAGTACTGCCTTGGGGCAGGAGTAGCTCATAGCTCAATGGTAGAGCGCAGGTTTTAAGAGCAGACAGACAGACAGACAGACAGACAGACAGACAGACAGACAGACAGACAGACAGACAGACAGACAGACAGACAGACAGACAGACAGACAGACAGACAGACAGACAGTTCAGATGTCGTTTTGAATAAGTTGTTTTGCCGAAGAAGAACAACAACACAGAATATTGATAAACATTAGATTGTGTCAGCACGTGGAGAAAGTTCGATATTTTGTGAAATGAATGTGTGTCATTATGAAATGGTGATGTCTTCTACTGCCTCCAGTACTGCCTTGGGGCAGGAGTGGCTCATAGCTCAATGGTAGAGCGCAGGTTTTAAGAGCAGACTGCCCAGGCATCGGTGGTTCGAGACAGACAGACAGACAGACAGACAGACAGACAGACAGACAGACAGACAGACAGTTCAGATGTTGTTTTGAATAAGTTGTTTTGCCGAAGAAGAACAACAACACAGAATATTGATAAACATTAGATTGTGTCAGCACGTGGAGAGATTTCGATATTTTGTGAAATGAATGTGTGTCATTATGAAATGGTGATGTCTTCTACTGCCTCCAGTACTGCCTTTGGGCAGGAGTGGCTCATAGCTCAATGGTAGAGCGCAGGTTTTAAGAGCAGACTGCCCAGGCATCGGTGGTTCGAGACAGACAGACAGACAGACAGACAGACAGACAGACAGACAGACAGACAGACAGACAGACAGACAGACAGACAGACAGACAGACAGACAGACAGACAGACAGACAGACAGACAGACAGACAGACAGACAGACAGACAGACAGACAGACAGACAGACAGACAGACAGACAGACAGACAGACAGACAGACAGACAGACAGACAGACAGACAGACAGACAGACAGACAGACAGACAGACAGACAGACAGACAGACAGACAGACAGACAGACAGACAGACAGACAGACAGACAGACAGACAGACAGACAGACAGACAGACAGACAGACAGACAGACAGACAGACAGACAGACAGACAGACAGACAGACAGACAGACAGACAGACAGACAGACAGACAGACAGACAGACAGACAGACAGACAGTTCAGATGTTGTTTTGAATAAGTTGTTTTGCCGAAGAAGAACAACAACACAGAATATTGATAAACATTAGATTGTGTCAGCACGTGGAGAGATTTCGATATTTTGTGAAATGAATGTGTGTCATTATGAAATGGTGATGTCTTCTACTGCCTCCAGTACTGCCTTTGGGCAGGAGTGGCTCATAGCTCAATGGTAGAGCGCAGGTTTAAGAGCAGACTGCCCAGGCATCGGTGGTTCGAGACAGACAGACAGACAGACAGACAGACAGACAGACAGACAGACAGTTCAGATGTTGTTTTGAATAAGTTGTTTTGCCGAAGAAGAACAACAACACAGAATATTGATAAAAATTAGATTGTGTCAGCACGTGGAGAGATTTCGATATTTTGTGAAATGAATGTGTGTCATTATGAAATGGTGATGTCTTCTACTGCCTCCAGTACTGCCTTGGGGCAGGAGTAGCTCATAGCTCAATGGTAGAGCGCAGGTTTTAAGAGCAGACAGACAGACAGACAGACAGACAGACAGACAGACAGACAGACAGACAGACAGACAGTTCAGATGTCGTTTTGAATAAGTTGTTTTGCCGAAGAAGAACAACAACACAGAATATTGATAAACATTAGATTGTGTCAGCACGTGGAGAAATTTCGATATTTTGTGAAATGAATGTGTGTCATTATGAAATGGTGATGTCTTCTACTGCCTCCAGTACTGCCTTGGGGCAGGAGTAGCTCATAGCTCAATGGTAGAGCGCAGGTTTTAAGAGCAGACTGCCCAGGCATCAGTGGTTCGAGACAGACAGACAGACAGACAGACAGACAGACAGTTCAGATGTTATTTTGAATAAGTTGTTTTGCCGAAGAAGAACAACAACACATAATATTGATAAACATTAGATTGTGTCAGCACGTGGAGAAATTTCGATATTTTGTGAAATGAATGTGTGTCATTATGAAATGGTGATGTCTTCTACTGCCTCCAGTACTGCCTTTGGGCAGGAGTGGCTCATAGCTCAATGGTAGAGCGCAGGTTTTAAGAGCAGACTGCCCAGGCATCGGTGGTTCGAGACAGACAGACAGACAGACAGACAGACAGACAGACAGACAGACAGACAGACAGACAGACAGACAGACAGACAGACAGACAGACAGACAGACAGACAGACAGACAGACAGACAGACAGACAGACAGACAGACAGACAGACAGACAGACAGACAGACAGACAGACAGACAGACAGACAGACAGACAGACAGACAGACAGACAGACAGACAGACAGACAGACAGACAGACAGACAGACAGTTCAGATGTTGTTTTGAATAAGTTGTTTTGCCGAAGAAGAACAACAACACAGAATATTGATAAACATTAGATTGTGTCAGCACGTGGAGAGATTTCGATATTTTGTGAAATGAATGTGTGTCATTATGAAATGGTGATGTCTTCTACTGCCTCCAGTACTGCCTTTGGGCAGGAGTGGCTCATAGCTCAATGGTAGAGCGCAGGTTTTAAGAGCAGACTGCCCAGGCATCGGTGGTTCGAGACAGACAGACAGACAGACAGACAGTTCAGATGTTGTTTTGAATAAGTTGTTTTGCCGAAGAAGAACAACAACACAGAATATTGATAAACATTAGATTGTGTCAGCACGTGGAGAGATTTCGATATTTTGTGAAATGAATGTGTGTCATTATGAAATGGTGATGTCTTCTACTGCCTCCAGTACTGCCTTTGGGCAGGAGTGGCTCATAGCTCAATGGTAGAGCGCAGGTTTAAGAGCAGACTGCCCAGGCATCGGTGGTTCGAGACAGACAGACAGACAGACAGACAGACAGACAGTTCAGATGTTGTTTTGAATAAGTTGTTTTGCCGAAGAAGAACAACAACACAGAATATTGATAAACATTAGATTGTGTCAGCACGTGGAGAGATTTCGATATTTTGTGAAATGAATGTGTGTCATTATGAAATGGTGATGTCTTCTACTGCCTCCAGTACTGCCTTGGGGCAGGAGTAGCTCATAGCTCAATGGTAGAGCGCAGGTTTTAAGAGCAGACAGACAGACAGACAGACAGACAGACAGACAGACAGACAGACAGACAGACAGTTCAGATGTCGTTTTGAATAAGTTGTTTTGCCGAAGAAGAACAACAACACAGAATATTGATAAACATTAGATTGTGTCAGCACGTGGAGAAAGTTCGATATTTTGTGAAATGAATGTGTGTCATTATGAAATGGTGATGTCTTCTACTGCCTCCAGTACTGCCTTGGGGCAGGAGTGGCTCATAGCTCAATGGTAGAGCGCAGGTTTTAAGAGCAGACTGCCCAGGCATCGGTGGTTCGAGACAGACAGACAGACAGACAGACAGACAGACAGACAGACAGTTCAGATGTTGTTTTGAATAAGTTGTTTTGCCGAAGAAGAACAACAACACAGAATATTGATAAACATTAGATTGTGTCAGCACGTGGAGAGATTTCGATATTTTGTGAAATGAATGTGTGTCATTATGAAATGGTGATGTCTTCTACTGCCTCCAGTACTGCCTTTGGGCAGGAGTGGCTCATAGCTCAATGGTAGAGCGCAGGTTTTAAGAGCAGACTGCCCAGGCATCGGTGGTTCGAGACAGACAGACAGACAGACAGACAGACAGACAGACAGACAGACAGACAGACAGTTCAGATGTTGTTTTGAATAAGTTGTTTTGCCGAAGAAGAACAACAACACAGAATATTGATAAACATTAGATTGTGTCAGCACGTGGAGAGATTTCGATATTTTGTGAAATGAATGTGTGTCATTATGAAATGGTGATGTCTTCTACTGCCTCCAGTACTGCCTTTGGGCAGGAGTGGCTCATAGCTCAATGGTAGAGCGCAGGTTTAAGAGCAGACTGCCCAGGCATCGGTGGTTCGAGACAGACAGACAGACAGACAGACAGACAGTTCAGATGTTGTTTTGAATAAGTTGTTTTGCCGAAGAAGAACAACAACACAGAATATTGATAAACATTAGATTGTGTCAGCACGTGGAGAGATTTCGATATTTTGTGAAATGAATGTGTGTCATTATGAAATGGTGATGTCTTCTACTGCCTCCAGTACTGCCTTGGGGCAGGAGTAGCTCATAGCTCAATGGTAGAGCGCAGGTTTTAAGAGCAGACAGACAGACAGACAGACAGACAGACAGACAGACAGACAGACAGACAGACAGACAGACAGACAGACAGACAGACAGACAGACAGACAGACAGACAGTTCAGATGTCGTTTTGAATAAGTTGTTTTGCCGAAGAAGAACAACAACACAGAATATTGATAAACATTAGATTGTGTCAGCACGTGGAGGAAGTTCGATATTTTGTGAAATGAATGTGTGTCATTATGAAATGGTGATGTCTTCTACTGCCTCCAGTACTGCCTTGGGGCAGGAGTGGCTCATAGCTCAATGGTAGAGCGCAGGTTTTAAGAGCAGACTGCCCAGGCATCGGTGGTTCGAGACAGACAGACAGACAGACAGTTCAGATGTTGTTTTGAATAAGTTGTTTTGCCGAAGAAGAACAACAACACAGAATATTGATAAACATTAGATTGTGTCAGCACGTGAAGAAATTTCGATATTTTGTGAAATGAATGTGTGTCATTATGAAATGGTGATGTCTTCTACTGCATCCAGTACTGCCTTTGGGCAGGAGTGGCTCATAGCTCAATGGTAGAGCGCAGGTTTTAAGAGCAGACTGCCCAGGCATCGGTGGTTCGAGACAGACAGACAGACAGACAGACAGACAGACAGACAGACAGACAGACAGACAGACAGACAGACAGACAGACAGACAGACAGACAGACAGACAGACAGTTCAGATGTTGTTTTGAATAAGTTGTTTTGCCGAAGAAGAACAACAACACAGAATATTGATAAACATTAGATTGTGTCAGCACGTGGAGATATTTTGGGAAATGAATGTGTGTCATTATGAAATGGTGATGTCTTCTACTGCCTCCAGTACTGCCTTTGGGCAGGAGTGGCTCATAGCTCAATGGTAGAGCGCAGGTTTTAAGAGCAGACTGCCCAGGCATCAGTGGTTCGAGACAGACAGACAGACAGACAGACAGACAGACAGACAGTTCAGATGTTGTTTTGAATAAGTTGTTTTGCCGAAGAAGAACAACAACACAGAATATTGATAAACATTAGATTGTGTCAGCACGTGGAGAAATTTCGATATTTTGTGAAATGAATGTGTGTCATTATGAAATGGTGATGTCTTCTACTGCCTCCAGTACTGCTTTTGGGCAGGAGTGGCTCATAGCTCAATGGTAGAGCGCAGGTTTTAAGAGCAGACTGCCCAGGCATCAGTGGTTCGAGACAGACAGACAGACAGACAGACAGACAGACAGACAGACAGACAGACAGTTCAGATGTTGTTTTGAATAAGTTGTTTTGCCGAAGAAGAACAACAACACAGAATATTGATAAACATTAGATTGTGTCAGCACGTGGAGAAATTTCGATATTTTGTGAAATGAATGTGTGTCATTATGAAATGGTGATGTCTTCTACTGCCTCCAGTACTGCTTTTGGGCAGGAGTGGCTCATAGCTCAATGGTAGAGCGCAGGTTTTAAGAGCAGACTGCCCAGGCATCAGTGGTTCGAGACAGACAGACAGACAGACAGACAGTTCAGATGTTGTTTTGAATAAGTTGTTTTGCCGAAGAAGAACAACAACACAGAATATTGATAAACATTAGATTGTGTCAGCACGTGGAGAGATTTCGATATTTTGTGAAATGAATGTGTGTCATTATGAAATGGTGATGTCTTCTACTGCCTCCAGTACTGCCTTTGGGCAGGAGTGGCTCATAGCTCAATGGTAGAGCGCAGGTTTTAAGAGCAGACTGCCCAGGCATCGGTGGTTCGAGACAGACAGACAGACAGACAGACAGACAGACAGACAGACAGACAGTTCAGATGTTGTTTTGAATAAGTTGTTTTGCCGAAGAAGAACAACAACACAGAATATTGATAAACATTAGATTGTGTCAGCACGTGGAGAGATTTCGATATTTTGTGAAATGAATGTGTGTCATTATGAAATGGTGATGTCTTCTACTGCCTCCAGTACTGCCTTTGGGCAGGAGTGGCTCATAGCTCAATGGTAGAGCGCAGGTTTAAGAGCAGACTGCCCAGGCATCGGTGGTTCGAGACAGACAGACAGACAGACAGACAGACAGACAGACAGACAGACAGACAGACAGTTCAGATGTTGTTTTGAATAAGTTGTTTTGCCGAAGAAGAACAACAACACAGAATATTGATAAAAATTAGATTGTGTCAGCACGTGGAGAGATTTCGATATTTTGTGAAATGAATGTGTGTCATTATGAAATGGTGATGTCTTCTACTGCCTCCAGTACTGCCTTGGGGCAGGAGTAGCTCATAGCTCAATGGTAGAGCGCAGGTTTTAAGAGCAGACAGACAGACAGACAGACAGACAGACAGACAGACAGACAGACAGACAGACAGACAGACAGACAGACAGACAGACAGACAGACAGACAGACAGACAGACAGACAGACAGTTCAGATGTCGTTTTGAATAAGTTGTTTTGCCGAAGAAGAACAACAACACAGAATATTGATAAACATTAGATTGTGTCAGCACGTGGAGAAAGTTCGATATTTTGTGAAATGAATGTGTGTCATTATGAAATGGTGATGTCTTCTACTGCCTCCAGTACTGCCTTGGGGCAGGAGTGGCTCATAGCTCAATGGTAGAGCGCAGGTTTTAAGAGCAGACTGCCCAGGCATCGGTGGTTCGAGACAGACAGACAGACAGACAGACAGACAGACAGTTCAGATGTTATTTTGAATAAGTTGTTTTGCCGAAGAAGAACAACAACACATAATATTGATAAACATTAGATTGTGTCAGCACGTGGAGAAATTTCGATATTTTGTGAAATGAATGTGTGTCATTATGAAATGGTGATGTCTTCTACTGCCTCCAGTACTGCCTTTGGGCAGGAGTGGCTCATAGCTCAATGGTAGAGCGCAGGTTTTAAGAGCAGACTGCCCAGGCATCGGTGGTTCGAGACAGACAGACAGACAGACAGACAGACAGACAGACAGACAGACAGACAGTTCAGATGTTGTTTTGAATAAGTTGTTTTGCCGAAGAAGAACAACAACACAGAATATTGATAAACATTAGATTGTGTCAGCACGTGGAGAGATTTCGATATTTTGTGAAATGAATGTGTGTCATTATGAAATGGTGATGTCTTCTACTGCCTCCAGTACTGCCTTTGGGCAGGAGTGGCTCATAGCTCAATGGTAGAGCGCAGGTTTTAAGAGCAGACTGCCCAGGCATCGGTGGTTCGAGACAGACAGACAGACAGACAGACAGTTCAGATGTTGTTTTGAATAAGTTGTTTTGCCGAAGAAGAACAACAACACAGAATATTGATAAACATTAGATTGTGTCAGCACGTGGAGAGATTTCGATATTTTGTGAAATGAATGTGTGTCATTATGAAATGGTGATGTCTTCTACTGCCTCCAGTACTGCCTTTGGGCAGGAGTGGCTCATAGCTCAATGGTAGAGCGCAGGTTTAAGAGCAGACTGCCCAGGCATCGGTGGTTCGAGACAGACAGACAGACAGACAGACAGACAGACAGACAGTTCAGATGTTGTTTTGAATAAGTTGTTTTGCCGAAGAAGAACAACAACACAGAATATTGATAAACATTAGATTGTGTCAGCACGTGGAGAGATTTCGATATTTTGTGAAATGAATGTGTGTCATTATGAAATGGTGATGTCTTCTACTGCCTCCAGTACTGCCTTGGGGCAGGAGTAGCTCATAGCTCAATGGTAGAGCGCAGGTTTTAAGAGCAGACAGACAGACAGACAGACAGACAGACAGACAGACAGACAGACAGACAGACAGACAGACAGACAGACAGACAGACAGACAGACAGTTCAGATGTCGTTTTGAATAAGTTGTTTTGCCGAAGAAGAACAACAACACAGAATATTGATAAACATTAGATTGTGTCAGCACGTGGAGAAAGTTCGATATTTTGTGAAATGAATGTGTGTCATTATGAAATGGTGATGTCTTCTACTGCCTCCAG
The DNA here is from genome assembly GCF_040054535.1 of Antennarius striatus. Classification (NCBI taxonomy): domain Eukaryota; kingdom Metazoa; phylum Chordata; class Actinopteri; order Lophiiformes; family Antennariidae; genus Antennarius; species Antennarius striatus. Next base: position 373,648 of record NW_027172338.1, read on the forward strand.
TACTGCCTTGGGGCAGGAGTGGCTCATAGCTCAATGGTAGAGCGCAGGTTTTAAGAGCAGACTGCCCAGGCATCGGTGGTTCGAGACAGACAGACAGACAGACAGACAGACAGACAGACAGACAGTTCAGATGTTGTTTTGAATAAGTTGTTTTGCCGAAGAAGAACAACAACACAGAATATTGATAAACATTAGATTGTGTCAGCACGTGGAGAGATTTCGATATTTTGTGAAATGAATGTGTGTCATTATGAAATGGTGATGTATTCTACTGCCTCCAGTACTGCCTTGGGGCAGGAGTGGCTCATAGCTCAATGGTAGAGCGCAGGTTTTAAGAGCAGACTGCCCAGGCATCGGTGGTTCGAGACAGACAGACAGACAGACAGACAGACAGTTCAGATGTTGTTTTGAATAAGTTGTTTTGCCGAAGAAGAACAACAACACAGAATATTGATAAACATTAGATTGTGTCAGCACGTGGAGAAATTTCGATATTTTGTGAAATGAATGTGTGTCATTATGAAATGGTGATGTCTTCTACTGCCTCCAGTACTGCCTTTGGGCAGGAGTGGCTCATAGCTCAATGGTAGAGCGCAGGTTTTAAGAGCAGACTGCCCAGGCATCAGTGGTTCGAGACAGACAGACAGACAGACAGACAGACAGCCAGACAGACAGACAGTTCAGATGTTGTTTTGAATAAGTTGTTTTGCCGAAGAAGAACAACAACACAGAATATTGATAAACATTAGATTGTGTCAGCACGTGGAGAGATTTCGATATTTTGTGAAATGAATGTGTGTCATTATGAAATGGTGATGTCTTCTACTGCCTCCAGTACTGCCTTTGGGCAGGAGTGGCTCATAGCTCAATGGTAGAGCGCAGGTTTTAAGAGCAGACTGCCCAGGCATCGGTGGTTCGAGACAGACAGACAGACAGACAGACAGACAGACAGACAGACAGTTCAGACGTTGTTTTGAATAAGTTGTTTTGCCGAAGAAGAACAACAACACAGAATATTGATAAACATTAGATTGTGTCAGCACGTGGAGAGATTTCGATATTTTGTGAAATGAATGTGTGTCATTATGAAATGGTGATGTCTTCTACTGCCTCCAGTACTGCCTTGGGGCAGGAGTGGCTCATAGCTCAATGGTAGAGCGCAGGTTTTAAGAGCAGACTGCCCAGGCATCGGTGGTTACAGACAGACAGACAGACAGACAGACAGACAGACAGACAGACAGTTCAGATGTTGTTTTGAATAAGTTGTTTTGCCGAAGAAGAACAACAACACAGAATATTGATAAACATTAGATTGTGTCAGCACGTGGAGAGATTTCGATATTTTGTGAAATGAATGTGTGTCATTATGAAATGGTGATGTCTTCTACTGCCTCCAGTACTGCCTTTGGGCAGGAGTGGCTCATAGCTCAATGGTAGAGCGCAGGTTTAAGAGCAGACAGCCCAGGCATCGGTGGTTCCAGACAGACAGACAGACAGTTCAGATGTTGTTTTGAATAAGTTGTTTTGCCGAAGAAGAACAACAACACAGAATATTGATAAACATTAGATTGTGTCAGCACGTGGAGAGATTTCGATATTTTGTGAAATGAATGTGTGTCATTATGAAATGGTGATGTCTTCTACTGCCTCCAGTACTGCCTTGGGGCAGGAGTGGCTCATAGCTCAATGGTAGAGCGCAGGTTTTAAGAGCAGACAGACAGACAGACAGACAGACAGACAGACAGACAGACAGACAGACAGACAGACAGACAGACAGACAGACAGACAGACAGACAGACAGTTCAGATGTCGTTTTGAATAAGTTGTTTTGCCGAAGAAGAACAACAACACAGAATATTGATAAACATTAGATTGTGTCAGCACGTGGAGAAAGTTCGATATTTTGTGAAATGAATGTGTGTCATTATGAAATGGTGATGTCTTCTACTGCCTCCAGTACTGCCTTGGGGCAGGAGTGGCTCATAGCTCAATGGTAGAGCGCAGGTTTTAAGAGCAGACTGCCCAGGCATCGGTGGTTCGAGACAGACAGACAGACAGACAGACAGAAAGACAGTTCAGATGTTGTTTTGAATAAGTTGTTTTGCCGAAGAAGAACAACAACACAGAATATTGATAAACATTAGATTGTGTCAGCACGTGGAGAGATTTCGATATTTTGTGAAATGAATGTGTGTCATTATGAAATGGTGATGTCTTCTACTGCCTCCAGTACTGCCTTTGGGCAGGAGTGGCTCATAGCTCAATGGTAGAGCGCAGGTTTTAAGAGCAGACTGCCCAGGCATCGGTGGTTCGAGACAGACAGACAGACAGACAGACAGACAGACAGACAGACAGACAGACAGTTCAGATGTTGTTTTGAATAAGTTGTTTTGCCGAAGAAGAACAACAACACAGAATATTGATAAACATTAGATTGTGTCAGCACGTGGAGAGATTTCGATATTTTGTGAAATGAATGTGTGTCATTATGAAATGGTGATGTCTTCTACTGCCTCCAGTACTGCCTTGGGGCAGGAGTGGCTCATAGCTCAATGGTAGAGCGCAGGTTTTAAGAGCAGACTGCCCAGGCATCGGTGGTTACAGACAGACAGACAGACAGACAGACAGACAGACAGTTCAGATGTTGTTTTGAATAAGTTGTTTTGCGGAAGAAGAACAACAACACAGAATATTGATAAACATTAGTTTGTGTCAGCACGTGGAGAGATTTCGATATTTTGTGAAATGAATGTGTGTCATTATGAAATGGTGATGTCTTCTACTGCCTCCAGTACTGCCTTTGGGCAGGAGTGGCTCATAGCTCAATGGTAGAGCGCAGGTTTAAGAGCAGACTGCCCAGGCATCGGTGGTTCGAGACAGACAGACAGACAGACAGACAGACAGACAGACAGTTCAGATGTTGTTTTGAATAAGTTGTTTTGCCGAAGAAGAACAACAACACAGAATATTGATAAACATTAGATTGTGTCAGCACGTGGAGAGATTTCGATATTTTGTGAAATGAATGTGTGTCATTATGAAATGGTGATGTCTTCTACTGCCTCCAGTACTGCCTTGGGGCAGGAGTAGCTCATAGCTCAATGGTAGAGCGCAGGTTTTAAGAGCAGACAGACAGACAGACAGACAGACACACAGACAGTTCAGATGTTGTTTTGAATAAGTTGTTTTGCCGAAGAAGAACAACAACACAGAATATTGATAAACATTAGATTGTGTCAGCACGTGGAGAAATTTCGATATTTTGTGAAATGAATGTGTGTCATTATGAAATGGTGATGTCTTCTACTGCCTCCAGTACTGCCTTTGGGCAGGAGTGGCTCATAGCTCAATGGTAGAGCGCAGGTTTTAAGAGCAGACTGCCCAGGCATCAGTGGTTCGAGACAGACAGACAGACAGACAGACAGACAGACAGACAGACAGACAGTTCAGATGTTGTTTTGAATAAGTTGTTTTGCCGAAGAAGAACAACAACACAGAATATTGATAAACATTAGATTGTGTCAGCACGTGGAGAAATTTCGATATTTTGTGAAATGAATGTGTGTCATTATGAAATGGTGATGTCTTCTACTGCCTCCAGTACTGCCTTTGGGCAGGAGTGGCTCATAGCTCAATGGTAGAGCGCAGGTTTTAAGAGCAGACTGCCCAGGCATCAGTGGTTCGAGACAGACAGACAGACAGACAGACAGACAGACAGACAGACAGACAGACAGTTCAGATGTTGTTTTGAATAAGTTGTTTTGCCGAAGAAGAACAACAACACAGAATATTGATAAACATTAGATTGTGTCAGCACGTGGAGAGATTTCGATATTTTGTGAAATGAATGTGT
>NW_027172338.1:382500-385000 GCF_040054535.1 Antennarius striatus
ACAGACAGACAGACAGTTCAGATGTTGTTTTGAATAAGTTGTTTTGCCGAAGAAGAACAACAACACAGAATATTGATAAACATTAGATTGTGTCAGCACGTGGAGAAATTTCGATATTTTGTGAAATGAATGTGTGTCATTATGAAATGGTGATGTCTTCTACTGCCTCCAGTACTGCCTTTGGGCAGGAGTGGCTCATAGCTCAATGGTAGAGCGCAGGTTTTAAGAGCAGACTGCCCAGGCATCAGTGGTTCGAGACAGACAGACAGACAGACAGACAGACAGACAGACAGACAGACAGACAGACAGACAGACAGACAGACAGACAGACAGACAGACAGACAGACAGACAGACAGACAGACAGACAGACAGACAGACAGACAGACAGACAGACAGACAGACAGACAGACAGACAGACAGACAGACAGACAGACAGACAGACAGACAGACAGACAGACAGACAGACAGACAGACAGACAGACAGACAGACAGACAGACAGACAGACAGACAGACAGACAGACAGACAGACAGACAGACAGACAGACAGACAGACAGACAGACAGACAGACAGACAGACAGACAGACAGACAGACAGACAGACAGACAGACAGACAGACAGACAGACAGACAGACAGACAGACAGACAGACAGACAGACAGACAGACAGACAGACAGACAGACAGACAGACAGACAGACAGACAGACAGACAGACAGACAGACAGACAGACAGACAGACAGACAGACAGACAGACAGACAGACAGACAGACAGACAGACAGACAGACAGACAGACAGACAGACAGACAGACAGACAGACAGACAGACAGACAGACAGACAGACAGACAGACAGACAGACAGACAGACAGACAGACAGACAGACAGACAGACAGACAGACAGACAGACAGACAGACAGACAGACAGACAGACAGACAGACAGACAGACAGACAGACAGACAGACAGACAGACAGACAGACAGACAGACAGACAGACAGACAGACAGACAGACAGACAGACAGACAGACAGACAGACAGACAGACAGACAGACAGACAGACAGACAGACAGACAGACAGACAGACAGACAGACAGACAGACAGACAGACAGACAGTTCAGATGTTGTTTTGAATAAGTTGTTTTGCCGAAGAAGAACAACAACACAGAATATTGATAAACATTAGATTGTGTCAGCACGTGGAGAGATTTCGATATTTTGTGAAATGAATGTGTGTCATTATGAAATGGTGATGTCTTCTACTGCCTCCAGTACTGCCTTTGGGCAGGAGTGGCTCATAGCTCAATGGTAGAGCGCAGGTTTTAAGAGCAGACTGCCCAGGCATCAGTGGTTCGAGACAGACAGACAGACAGACAGACAGACAGACAGACAGACAGACAGTTCAGATGTTGTTTTGAATAAGTTGTTTTGCCGAAGAAGAACAACAACACAGAATATTGATAAACATTAGATTGTGTCAGCACGTGGAGAGATTTCGATATTTTGTGAAATGAATGTGTGTCATTATGAAATGGTGATGTCTTCTACTGCCTCCAGTACTGCCTTTGGGCAGGAGTGGCTCATAGCTCAATGGTAGAGCGCAGGTTTTAAGAGCAGACTGCCCAGGCATCAGTGGTTCGAGACAGACAGACAGACAGACAGACAGACAGACAGACAGACAGACAGTTCAGATGTTGTTTTGAATAAGTTGTTTTGCCGAAGAAGAACAACAACACAGAATATTGATAAACATTAGATTGTGTCAGCACGTGGAGAGATTTCGATATTTTGTGAAATGAATGTGTGTCATTATGAAATGGTGATGTCTTCTACTGCCTCCAGTACTGCCTTTGGGCAGGAGTGGCTCATAGCTCAATGGTAGAGCGCAGGTTTTAAGAGCAGACTGCCCAGGCATCGGTGGTTCGAGACAGACAGACAGACAGACAGACAGACAGACAGACAGACAGTTCAGATGTTGTTTTGAATAAGTTGTTTTGCCGAAGAAGAACAACAACACAGAATATTGATAAACATTAGATTGTGTCAGCACGTGGAGAGATTTCGATATTTTGTGAAATGAATGTGTGTCATTATGAAATGGTGATGTCTTCTACTGCCTCCAGTACTGCCTTGGGGCAGGAGTGGCTCATAGCTCAATGGTAGAGCGCAGGTTTTAAGAGCAGACTGCCCAGGCATCGGTGGTTACAGACAGACAGACAGACAGACAGACAGACAGACAGACAGACAGACAGACAGACAGACAGACAGACAGACAGACAGACAGACAGACAGACAGACAGACAGACAGTTCAGATGTTGTTTTGAATAAGTTGTTTTGCCGAAGAAGAACAACAACACAGAATATTGATAAACATTAGATTGTGTCAGCACGTGGAGAGATTTCGATATTTTGTGAAATGAATGTGTGTCATTATGAAATGGTGATGTCTTCTACTGCCTCCAGTACTGCCTTTGGGCAGGAGTGGCTCATAGCTCAATGGTA
>NW_027172338.1:390000-462500 GCF_040054535.1 Antennarius striatus
TGGGCAGGAGTGGCTCATAGCTCAATGGTAGAGCGCAGGTTTTAAGAGCAGACTGCCCAGGCATCAGTGGTTCGAGACAGACAGACAGACAGACAGACAGACAGACAGACAGACAGACAGACAGACAGACAGACAGACAGACAGACAGACAGACAGACAGACAGACAGTTCAGATGTTGTTTTGAATAAGTTGTTTTGCCGAAGAAGAACAACAACACAGAATATTGATAAACATTAGATTGTGTCAGCACGTGGAGAAATTTCGATATTTTGTGAAATGAATGTGTGTCATTATGAAATGGTGATGTCTTCTACTGCCTCCAGTACTGCCTTGGGCAGGAGTGGCTCATAGCTCAATGGTAGAGCGCAGGTTTTAAGAGCAGACTGCCCAGGCATCAGTGGTTCGAGACAGACAGACAGACAGACAGACAGACAGTTCAGATGTTGTTTTGAATAAGTTGTTTTGCCGAAGAAGAACAACAACACAGAATATTGATAAACATTAGATTGTGTCAGCACGTGGAGAAATTTCGATATTTTGTGAAATGAATGTGTGTTATTATGAAATGGTGATGTCTTCTACTGCCTCCAGTACTGCCTTTGGGCAGGAGTGGCTCATAGCTCAATGGTAGAGCGCAGGTTTTAAGAGCAGACTGCCCAGGCATCAGTGGTTCGAGACAGACAGACAGACAGACAGACAGACAGTTCAGATGTTGTTTTGAATAAGTTGTTTTGCCGAAGAAGAACAACAACACAGAATATTGATAAACATTAGATTGTGTCAGCACGTGGAGAAATTTCGATATTTTGTGAAATGAATGTGTGTCATTATGAAATGGTGATGTCTTCTACTGCCTCCAGTACTGCCTTTGGGCAGGAGTGGCTCATAGCTCAATGGTAGAGCGCAGGTTTTAAGAGCAGACTGCCCAGGCATCGGTGGTTCGAGACAGACAGACAGACAGACAGACAGACAGTTCAGATGTTGTTTTGAATAAGTTGTTTTGCCGAAGAAGAACAACAACACAGAATATTGATAAACATTAGATTGTGTCAGCACGTGGAGAAATTTCGATATTTTGTGAAATGAATGTGTGTCATTATGAAATGGTGATGTCTTCTACTGCCTCCAGTACTGCCTTTGGGCAGGAGTGGCTCATAGCTCAATGGTAGAGCGCAGGTTTTAAGAGCAGACTGCCCAGGCATCGGTGGTTCGAGACAGACAGACAGACAGACAGACAGACAGACAGACAGACAGACAGACAGACAGACAGACAGACAGACAGACAGACAGACAGACAGACAGACAGACAGACAGACAGACAGACAGACAGACAGACAGACAGTTCAGATGTTGTTTTGAATAAGTTGTTTTGCCGAAGAAGAACAACAACACAGAATATTGATAAACATTAGATTGTGTCAGCACGTGGAGAAATTTCGATATTTTGTGAAATGAATGTGTGTCATTATGAAATGGTGATGTCTTCTACTGCCTCCAGTACTGCCTTTGGGCAGGAGTGGCTCATAGCTCAATGGTAGAGCGCAGGTTTTAAGAGCAGACTGCCCAGGCATCGGTGGTTCGAGACAGACAGACAGACAGACAGACAGACAGACAGACAGTTCAGATGTTGTTTTGAATAAGTTGTTTTGCCGAAGAAGAACAACAACACAGAATATTGATAAACATTAGATTGTGTCAGCACGTGGAGAGATTTCGATATTTTGTGAAATGAATGTGTGTCATTATGAAATGGTGATGTCTTCTACTGCCTCCAGTACTGCCTTTGGGCAGGAGTGGCTCATAGCTCAATGGTAGAGCGCAGGTTTTAAGAGCAGACTGCCCAGGCATCGGTGGTTCGAGACAGACAGACAGACAGACAGACAGACAGACAGACAGACAGACAGACAGACAGACAGACAGACAGACAGACAGACAGACAGACAGTTCAGATGTTGTTTTGAATAAGTTGTTTTGCCGAAGAAGAACAACAACACAGAATATTGATAAACATTAGATTGTGTCAGCACGTGGAGAGATTTCGATATTTTGTGAAATGAATGTGTGTCATTATGAAATGGTGATGTCTTCTACTGCCTCCAGTACTGCCTTTGGGCAGGAGTGGCTCATAGCTCAATGGTAGAGCGCAGGTTTAAGAGCAGACTGCCCAGGCATCGGTGGTTCGAGACAGACAGACAGACAGACAGACAGACAGACAGACAGACAGACAGTTCAGATGTTGTTTTGAATAAGTTGTTTTGCCGAAGAAGAACAACAACACAGAATATTGATAAACATTAGATTGTGTCAGCACGTGGAGAGATTTCGATATTTTGTGAAATGAATGTGTGTCATTATGAAATGGTGATGTCTTCTACTGCCTCCAGTACTGCCTTGGGGCAGGAGTAGCTCATAGCTCAATGGTAGAGCGCAGGTTTTAAGAGCAGACAGACAGACAGACAGACAGACAGACAGACAGACAGACAGTTCAGATGTCGTTTTGAATAAGTTGTTTTGCCGAAGAAGAACAACAACACAGAATATTGATAAACATTAGATTGTGTCAGCACGTGGAGAAAGTTCGATATTTTGTGAAATGAATGTGTGTCATTATGAAATGGTGATGTCTTCTACTGCCTCCAGTACTGCCTTGGGGCAGGAGTGGCTCATAGCTCAATGGTAGAGCGCAGGTTTTAAGAGCAGACTGCCCAGGCATCGGTGGTTCGAGACAGACAGACAGACAGACAGTTCAGATGTTGTTTTGAATAAGTTGTTTTGCCGAAGAAGAACAACAACACAGAATATTGATAAACATTAGATTGTGTCAGCACGTGAAGAAATTTCGATATTTTGTGAAATGAATGTGTGTCATTATGAAATGGTGATGTCTTCTACTGCATCCAGTACTGCCTTTGGGCAGGAGTGGCTCATAGCTCAATGGTAGAGCGCAGGTTTTAAGAGCAGACTGCCCAGGCATCGGTGGTTCGAGACAGACAGACAGACAGACAGACAGTTCAGATGTTGTTTTGAATAAGTTGTTTTGCCGAAGAAGAACAACAACACAGAATATTGATAAACATTAGATTGTGTCAGCACGTGGAGAAATTTCGATATTTTGTGAAATGAATGTGTGTCATTATGAAATGGTGATGTCTTCTACTGCCTCCAGTACTGCCTTTGGGCAGGAGTGGCTCATAGCTCAATGGTAGAGCGCAGGTTTTAAGAGCAGACAGACAGACAGACAGACAGACAGACAGTTCAGATGTTGTTTTGAATAAGTTGTTTTGCCGAAGAAGAACAACAACACAGAATATTGATAAACATTAGATTGTGTCAGCACGTGGAGAAATTTCGATATTTTGTGAAATGAATGTGTGTCATTATGAAATGGTGATGTCTTCTACTGCCTCCAGTACTGCCTTTGGGCAGGAGTGGCTCATAGCTCAATGGTAGAGCGCAGGTTTTAAGAGCAGACTGCCCAGGCATCAGTGGTTCGAGACAGACAGACAGACAGACAGACAGACAGACAGACAGACAGACAGACAGACAGACAGACAGTTCAGATGTTGTTTTGAATAAGTTGTTTTGCCGAAGAAGAACAACAACACAGAATATTGATAAACATTAGATTGTGTCAGCACGTGGAGAAATTTCGATATTTTGTGAAATGAATGTGTGTTATTATGAAATGGTGATGTCTTCTACTGCCTCCAGTACTGCCTTTGGGCAGGAGTGGCTCATAGCTCAATGGTAGAGCGCAGGTTTTAAGAGCAGACTGCCCAGGCATCGGTGGTTCCAGACAGACAGACAGACAGACAGACAGTTCAGATGTTGTTTTGAATAAGTTGTTTTGCCGAAGAAGAACAACAACACAGAATATTGATAAACATTAGATTGTGTCAGCACGTGGAGAAATTTCGATATTTTGTGAAATGAATGTGTGTCATTATGAAATGGTGATGTCTTCTACTGCCTCCAGTACTGCCTTTGGGCAGGAGTGGCTCATAGCTCAATGGTAGAGCGCAGGTTTTAAGAGCAGACTGCCCAGGCATCGGTGGTTCGAGACAGACAGACAGACAGACAGACAGACAGTTCAGATGTTGTTTTGAATAAGTTGTTTTGCCGAAGAAGAACAACAACACAGAATATTGATAAACATTAGATTGTGTCAGCACGTGGAGAGATTTCGATATTTTGTGAAATGAATGTGTGTCATTATGAAATGGTGATGTCTTCTACTGCCTCCAGTACTGCCTTTGGGCAGGAGTGGCTCATAGCTCAATGGTAGAGCGCAGGTTTTAAGAGCAGACTGCCCAGGCATCGGTGGTTCGGGACAGACAGACAGACAGACAGACAGACAGTTCAGATGTTGTTTTGAATAAGTTGTTTTGCCGAAGAAGAACAACAACACAGAATATTGATAAACATTAGATTGTGTCAGCACGTGGAGAGATTTCGATATTTTGTGAAATGAATGTGTGTCATTATGAAATGGTGATATCTTCTACTGCCTCCAGTACTGCCTTTGGGCAGGAGTGGCTCATAGCTCAATGGTAGAGCGCAGGTTTAAGAGCAGACTGCCCAGGCATCGGTGGTTCGAGACAGACAGACAGACAGACAGACAGACAGACAGACAGACAGTTCAGATGTTGTTTTGAATAAGTTGTTTTGCCGAAGAAGAACAACAACACAGAATATTGATAAACATTAGATTGTGTCAGCACGTGGAGAGATTTCGATATTTTGTGAAATGAATGTGTGTCATTATGAAATGGTGATGTCTTCTACTGCCTCCAGTACTGCCTTGGGGCAGGAGTAGCTCATAGCTCAATGGTAGAGCGCAGGTTGTAAGAGCAGACAGACAGACAGACAGACAGACAGACAGACAGACAGACAGACAGACAGACAGACAGACAGACAGACAGACAGACAGTTCAGATGTTGTTTTGCCGAAGAAGAACAACAACACAGAATATTGCTAAACATTAGATTGTGTCAGCACGTGGAGAAATTTCGATATTTTGTGAAATGAATGTGTGTCATTATGAAATGGTGATGTCTTCTACTGCCTCCAGTACTGCCTTTGGGCAGGAGTGGCTCATAGCTCAATGGTAGAGCGCAGGTTTTAAGAGCAGACTGCCCAGGCATCAGTGGTTCGAGACAGACAGACAGACAGACAGACAGACAGACAGACAGACAGACAGACAGACAGACAGACAGACAGACAGACAGACAGACAGACAGACAGACAGACAGACAGACAGACAGACAGACAGACAGACAGACAGACAGACAGACAGTTCAGATGTTGTTTTGAATAAGTTGTTTTGCCGAAGAAGAACAACAACACAGAATATTGATAAACATTAGATTGTGTCAGCACGTGGAGAAATTTCGATATTTTGTGAAATGAATGTGTGTCATTATGAAATGGTGATGTCTTCTACTGCCTCCAGTACTGCCTTTGGGCAGGAGTGGCTCATAGCTCAATGGTAGAGCGCAGGTTTTAAGAGCAGACTGCCCAGGCATCAGTGGTTCGAGACAGACAGACAGACAGACAGACAGACAGACAGACAGACAGACAGACAGTTCAGATGTTGTTTTGAATAAGTTGTTTTGCAGAAGAAGAACAACAACACAGAATATTGATAAACATTAGATTGTGTCAGCACGTGGAGAGATTTCGATATTTTGTGAAATGAATGTGTGTCATTATGAAATGGTGATGTCTTCTACTGCCTCCAGTACTGCCTTTGGGCAGGAGTGGCTCATAGCTCAATGGTAGAGCGCAGGTTTTAAGAGCAGACTGCCCAGGCATCGGTGGTTCGAGACAGACAGACAGACAGACAGACAGACAGACAGACAGACAGTTCAGATGTTGTTTTGAATAAGTTGTTTTGCAGAAGAAGAACAACAACACAGAATATTGATAAACATTAGATTGTGTCAGCACGTGGAGAGATTTCGATATTTTGTGAAATGAATGTGTGTCATTATGAAATGGTGATGTCTTCTACTGCCTCCAGTACTGCCTTTGGGCAGGAGTGGCTCATAGCTCAATGGTAGAGCGCAGGTTTTAAGAGCAGACTGCCCAGGCATCGGTGGTTCGAGACAGACAGACAGACAGACAGACAGACAGACAGACAGACAGACAGACAGACAGACAGTTCAGATGTTGTTTTGAATAAGTTGTTTTGCCGAAGAAGAACAACAACACAGAATATTGATAAACATTAGATTGTGTCAGCACGTGGAGAGATTTCGATATTTTGTGAAATGAATGTGTGTCATTATGAAATGGTGATGTCTTCTACTGCCTCCAGTACTGCCTTTGGGCAGGAGTGGCTCATAGCTCAATGGTAGACCGCAGGTTTAAGAGCAGACTGCCCAGGCATCGGTGGTTCGAGACAGACAGACAGACAGACAGACAGACAGACAGACAGACAGACAGACAGACAGACAGACAGACAGACAGTTCAGATGTTGTTTTGAATAAGTTGTTTTGCCGAAGAAGAACAACAACACAGAATATTGATAAACATTAGATTGTGTCAGCACGTGGAGAGATTTCGATATTTTGTGAAATGAATGTGTGTCATTATGAAATGGTGATGTCTTCTACTGCCTCCAGTACTGCCTTGGGGCAGGAGTAGCTCATAGCTCAATGGTAGAGCGCAGGTTTTAAGAGCAGACAGACAGACAGACAGACAGACAGACAGACAGACAGACAGACAGACAGACAGACAGACAGACAGACAGACAGACAGACAGACAGTTCAGATGTCGTTTTGAATAAGTTGTTTTGCCGAAGAAGAACAACAACACAGAATATTGATAAACATTAGATTGTGTCAGCACGTGGAGAAAGTTCGATATTTTGTGAAATGAATGTGTGTCATTATGAAATGGTGATGTCTTCTACTGCCTCCAGTACTGCCTTGGGGCAGGAGTGGCTCATAGCTCAATGGTAGAGCGCAGGTTTTAAGAGCAGACTGCACAGGCATCGGTGGTTCGAGACAGACAGACAGACAGACAGAGAGACAGTTCAGATGTTGTTTTGAATAAGTTGTTTTGCCGAAGAAGAACAACAACACAGAATATTGATAAACATTAGATTGTGTCAGCACGTGAAGAAATTTCGATATTTTGTGAAATGAATGTGTGTCATTATGAAATGGTGATGTCTTCTACTGCATCCAGTACTGCCTTTGGGCAGGAGTGGCTCAAAGCTCAATGGTAGAGCGCAGGTTTTAAGAGCAGACTGCCCAGGCATCGGTGGTTCGAGACAGACAGACAGACAGACAGACAGACAGACAGACAGACAGACAGACAGACAGACAGACAGACAGACAGACAGACAGACAGACAGACAGACAGACAGACAGACAGACAGACAGACAGACAGACAGACAGACAGACAGACAGACAGACAGACAGACAGACAGACAGACAGACAGACAGACAGACAGACAGACAGACAGACAGACAGACAGACAGACAGACAGACAGACAGACAGACAGACAGACAGACAGACAGACAGACAGTTCAGATGTTGTTTTGAATAAGTTGTTTTGCCGAAGAAGAACAACAACACAGAATATTGATAAACATTAGATTGTGTCAGCACGTGGAGAAATTTCGATATTTTGTGAAATGAATGTGTGTCATTATGAAATGGTGATGTCTTCTACTGCCTCCAGTACTGCCTTTGGGCAGGAGTGGCTCATAGCTCAATGGTAGAGCGCAGGTTTTAAGAGCAGACTGCCCAGGCATCAGTGGTTCGAGACAGACAGACAGACAGACAGACAGTTCAGATGTTGTTTTGAATAAGTTGTTTTGCCGAAGAAGAACAACAACACAGAATATTGATAAACATTAGATTGTGTCAGCACGTGGAGAGATTTTGATATTTTGTGAAATGAATGTGTGTCATTATGAAATGGTGATGTCTTATACATCCTCCAGTACTGCCTTTGGGCAGGAGTGGCTCATAGCTCAATGGTAGAGCGCAGGTTTTAAGAGCAGACTGCCCAGGCATCGGTGGTTCCAGACAGACAGACAGACAGACAGACAGACAGACAGACAGTTCAGATGTTGTTTTGAATAAGTTGTTTTGCCGAAGAAGAACAACAACACAGAATATTGATAAACATTAGATTGTGTCAGCACGTGGAGAGATTTCGATATTTTGTGAAATGAATGTGTGTCATTATGAAATGGTGATGTCTTCTACTGCCTCCAGTACTGCCTTTGGGCAGGAGTGGCTCATAGCTCAATGGTAGAGCGCAGGTTTAAGAGCAGACTGCCCAGGCATCGGTGGTTCGAGAATGACAGACAGACAGACAGACAGACAGACAGACAGACAGACAGACAGACAGACAGACAGACAGACAGACAGACAGACAGACAGACAGACAGACAGACAGACAGTTCAGATGTTGTTTTGAATAAGTTGTTTTGCCGAAGAAGAACAACAACACAGAATATTGATAAACATTAGATTGTGTCAGCACGTGAAGAAATTTCGATATTTTGTGAAATGAATGTGTGTCATTATGAAATGGTGATGTCTTCTACTGCATCCAGTACTGCCTTTGGGCAGGAGTGGCTCATAGCTCAATGGTAGAGCGCAGGTTTTAAGAGCAGACTGCCCAGGCATCGGTGGTTCGAGACAGACAGACAGACAGACAGACAGACAGACAGACAGACAGACAGACAGACAGTTCAGATGTTGTTTTGAATAAGTTGTTTTGCCGAAGAAGAACAACAACACAGAATATTGATAAACATTAGATTGTGTCAGCACGTGGAGAAATTTCGATATTTTGTGAAATGAATGTGTGTCATTATGAAATGGTGATGTCTTCTACTGCCTCCAGTACTGCCTTTGGGCAGGAGTGGCTCATAGCTCAATGGTAGAGCGCAGGTTTTAAGAGCAGACTGCCCAGGCATCAGTGGTTCGAGACAGACAGACAGACAGACAGACAGACAGACAGACAGACAGACAGACAGACAGACAGACAGACAGACAGTTCAGATGTTGTTTTGAATAAGTTGTTTTGCCGAAGAAGAACAACAACACAGAATATTGATAAACATTAGATTGTGTCAGCACGTGGAGAAATTTCGATATTTTGTGAAATGAATGTGTGTCATTATGAAATGGTGATGTCTTCTACTGCATCCAGTACTGCCTTTGGGCAGGAGTGGCTCATAGCTCAATGGTAGAGCGCAGGTTTTAAGAGCAGACTGCCCAGGCATCGGTGGTTCGAGACAGACAGACAGACAGACAGACAGACAGACAGACAGACAGACAGACAGACAGTTCAGATGTTGTTTTGAATAAGTTGTTTTGCCGAAGAAGAACAACAACACAGAATATTGATAAACATTAGATTGTGTCAGCACGTGGAGAAATTTCGATATTTTGTGAAATGAATGTGTGTCATTATGAAATGGTGATGTCTTCTACTGCCTCCAGTACTGCCTTTGGGCAGGAGTGGCTCATAGCTCAATGGTAGAGCGCAGGTTTTAAGAGCAGACTGCCCAGGCATCAGTGGTTCGAGACAGACAGACAGACAGACAGACAGACAGACAGACAGACAGACAGACAGACAGACAGACAGACAGACAGACAGACAGACAGACAGACAGACAGACAGACAGTTCAGATGTTGTTTTGAATAAGTTGTTTTGCCGAAGAAGAACAACAACACAGAATATTGATAAACATTAGATTGTGTCAGCACGTGGAGAAATTTCGATATTTTGTGAAATGAATGTGTGTCATTATGAAATGGTGATGTCTTCTACTGCCTCCAGTACTGCTTTTGGGCAGGAGTGGCTCATAGCTCAATGGTAGAGCGCAGGTTTTAAGAGCAGACTGCCCAGGCATCAGTGGTTCGAGACAGACAGACAGACAGACAGACAGACAGACAGACAGTTCAGATGTTGTTTTGAATAAGTTGTTTTGCCGAAGAAGAACAACAACACAGAATATTGATAAACATTAGATTGTGTCAGCACGTGGAGAAATTTCGATATTTTGTGAAATGAATGTGTGTCATTATGAAATGGTGATGTCTTCTACTGCCTCCAGTACTGCCTTTGGGCAGGAGTGGCTCATAGCTCAATGGTAGAGCGCAGGTTTTAAGAGCAGACTGCCCAGGCATCGGTGGTTCGAGACAGACAGACAGACAGACAGACAGAAGGACAGTTCAGATGTTGTTTTGAATAAGTTGTTTTGCCGAAGAAGAACAACAACACAGAATATTGATAAACATTAGATTGTGTCAGCACGTGGAGAGATTTCGATATTTTGTGAAATGAATGTGTGTCATTATGAAATGGTGATGTCTTCTACTGCCTCCAGTACTGCCTTTGGGCAGGAGTGGCTCATAGCTCAATGGTAGAGCGCAGGTTTAAGAGCAGACTGCCCAGGCATCGGTGGTTCGAGACAGACAGACAGACAGACAGACAGACAGACAGACAGTTCAGATGTTGTTTTGAATAAGTTGTTTTGCCGAAGAAGAACAACAACACAGAATATTGATAAACATTAGATTGTGTCAGCACGTGGAGAAATTTCGATATTTTGTGAAATGAATGTGTGTCATTATGAAATGGTGATGTCTTCTACTGCCTCCAGTACTGCCTTTGGGCAGGAGTGGCTCATAGCTCAATGGTAGAGCGCAGGTTTTAAGAGCAGACTGCCCAGGCATCGGTGGTTCGAGACAGACAGACAGACAGACAGACAGACAGACAGTTCAGATGTTGTTTTGAATAAGTTGTTTTGCCGAAGAAGAACAACAACACAGAATATTGATAAACATTAGATTGTGTCAGCACGTGGAGAAATTTCGATATTTTGTGAAATGAATGTGTGTCATTATGAAATGGTGATGTCTTCTACTGCCTCCAGTACTGCCTTTGGGCAGGAGTGGCTCATAGCTCAATGGTAGAGCGCAGGTTTTAAGAGCAGACTGCCCAGGCATCGGTGGTTCCAGACAGACAGACAGACAGACAGACAGACAGACAGACAGACAGACAGACAGACAGACAGTTCAGATGTTGTTTTGAATAAGTTGTTTTGCCGAAGAAGAACAACAACACAGAATATTGATAAACATTAGATTGTGTCAGCACGTGGAGAGATTTCGATATTTTGTGAAATGAATGTGTGTCATTATGAAATGGTGATGTCTTCTACTGCCTCCAGTACTGCCTTTGGGCAGGAGTGGCTCATAGCTCAATGGTAGAGCGCAGGTTTTAAGAGCAGACTGCCCAGGCATCGGTGGTTCCAGACAGACAGACAGACAGACAGACAGACAGTTCAGATGTTGTTTTGAATAAGTTGTTTTGCCGAAGAAGAACAACAACACAGAATATTGATAAACATTAGATTGTGTCAGCACGTGGAGAGATTTCGATATTTTGTGAAATGAATGTGTGTCATTATGAAATGGTGATGTCTTCTACTGCCTCCAGTACTGCCTTTGGGCAGGAGTGGCTCATAGCTCAATGGTAGAGCGCAGGTTTTAAGAGCAGACTGCCCAGGCATTGGTGGTTCGAGACAGACAGACAGACAGACAGTTCAGATGTTGTTTTGAATAAGTTGTTTTGCCGAAGAAGAACAACAACACAGAATATTGATAAACATTAGATTGTGTCAGCACGTGGAGAGATTTCGATATTTTGTGAAATGAATGTGTGTTATTATGAAATGGTGATGTCTTCTACTGCCTCCAGTACTGCCTTTGGGCAGGAGTGGCTCATAGCTCAATGGTAGAGCGCAGGTTTTAAGAGCAGACTGCCCAGGCATCGGTGGTTCGAGACAGACAGACAGACAGACAGAGACAGACAGACAGTTCAGATGTTGTTTTGAATAAGTTGTTTTGCCGAAGAAGAACAACAACACAGAATATTGATAAACATTAGATTGTGTCAGCACGTGGAGAGATTTCGATATTTTGTGAAATGAATGTGTGTCATTATGAAATGGTGATGTCTTCTACTGCCTCCAGTACTGCCTTTGGGCAGGAGTGGCTCATAGCTCAATGGTAGAGCGCAGGTTTAAGAGCAGACTGCCCAGGCATCGGTGGTTCGAGACAGACAGACAGACAGACAGACAGTTCAGATGTTGTTTTGAATAAGTTGTTTTGCCGAAGAAGAACAACAACACAGAATATTGATAAACATTAGATTGTGTCAGCACGTGGAGAGATTTCGATATTTTGTGAAATGAATGTGTGTCATTATGAAATGGTGATGTCTTCTACTGCCTCCAGTACTGCCTTGGGGCAGGAGTAGCTCATAGCTCAATGGTAGAGCGCAGGTTTTAAGAGCAGACAGACAGACAGACAGACAGACAGACAGACAGACAGACAGACAGACAGACAGACAGACAGACAGACAGACAGACAGACAGACAGACAGACAGACAGACAGACAGTTCAGAAGTTGTTTTGAATAAGTTGTTTTGCCGAAGAAGAACAACAACACAGAATATTGATAAACATTAGATTGTGTCAGCACGTGGAGAAATTTCGATATTTTGTGAAATGAATGTGTCATTATGAAATGGTGATGTCTTCTACTGCCTCCAGTACTGCCTTGGGCAGGAGTGGCTCATAGCTCAATGGTAGAGCGCAGGTTTTAAGAGCAGACTGCCCAGGCATCGGTGGTTCGAGACAGACAGACAGACAGACAGACAGACAGACAGACAGACAGACAGTTCAGATGTTGTTTTGAATAAGTTGTTTTGCCGAAGAAGAACAACAACACAGAATATTGATAAACATTAGATTGTGTCAGCACGTGGAGAGATTTCGATATTTTGTGAAATGAATGTGTGTCATTATGAAATGGTGATGTCTTCTACTGCCTGCAGTACTGCCTTTGGGCAGGAGTGGCTCATAGCTCAATGGTAGAGCGCAGGTTTTAAGAGCAGACTGCCCAGGCATCGGTGGTTCGAGACAGACAGACAGACAGACAGACAGACAGACAGACAGACAGACAGACAGACAGACAGACAGACAGACAGACAGACAGACAGACAGACAGACAGACAGACAGACAGACAGACAGACAGACAGACAGACAGACAGACAGACAGACAGACAGACAGACAGACAGACAGACAGACAGACAGACAGACAGACAGACAGACAGACAGACAGACAGACAGACAGACAGACAGACAGACAGACAGACAGACAGACAGACAGACAGACAGACAGACAGACAGACAGACAGACAGACAGACAGACAGACAGACAGACAGACAGACAGACAGACAGACAGACAGACAGACAGACAGACAGACAGACAGACAGACAGACAGACAGACAGACAGACAGACAGACAGACAGACAGACAGACAGACAGACAGACAGACAGACAGACAGACAGACAGACAGACAGACAGACAGACAGACAGACAGACAGACAGACAGACAGACAGACAGACAGACAGTTCAGATGTCGTTTTGAATAAGTTGTTTTGCCGAAGAAGAACAACAACACAGAATATTGATAAACATTAGATTGTGTCAGCACGTGGAGAGATTTCGATATTTTGTGAAATGAATGTGTTTCATTATGAAATGGTAATGTCTTCTACTGCCTCCAGTACTGCCTTTGGGCAGGAGTGGCTCATAGCTCAATGGTAGAGCGCAGGTTTTAAGAGCAGACTGCCCAGGCATCGGTGGTTCGAGACAGACAGACAGACAGACAGACAGACAGACAGACAGACAGACAGACAGACAGACAGACAGACAGACAGACAGTTCAGATGTTGTTTTGAATAAGTTGTTTTGCCGAAGAAGAACAACAACACAGAATATTGATAAACATTAGATTGTGTCAGCACGTGGAGAGATTTCGATATTTTGTGAAATGAATGTTTCATTATGAAATGGTAATGTCTTCTACTGCCTCCAGTACTGCCTTTGGGCAGGAGTGGCTCATAGCTCAATGGTAGAGCGCAGGTTTTAAGAGCAGACTGCCCAGGCATCGGTGGTTCGAGACAGACAGACAGACAGACAGACAGACAGACAGACAGACAGACAGACAGACAGTTCAGATGTTGTTTTGAATAAGTTGTTTTGCCGAAGAAGAACAACAACACAGAATATTGATAAACATTAGATTGTGTCAGCACGTGGAGAGATTTTGATATTTTGTGAAATGAATGTGTTTCATTATGAAATGGTGATGTCTTCTACTGCATCCAGTACTGCCTTTGGGCAGGAGTGGCTCATAGCTCAATGGTAGAGCGCAGGTTTTAAGAGCAGACTGCCCAGGCATCGGTGGTTCGAGACAGACAGACAGACAGACAGACAGACAGACAGACAGACAGACAGACAGACAGACAGACAGACAGACAGACAGACAGTTCAGATGTTGTTTTGAATAAGTTGTTTTGCCGAAGAAGAACAACAACACAGAATATTGATAAACATTAGATTATGTCAGCACGTGGAGAGATTTCGATATTTTGTGAAATGAATGTGTGTCATTATGAAATGGTGATGTCTTCTACTGCCTCCAGTACTGCCTTTGGGCAGGAGTGGCTCATAGCTCAATGGTAGAGCGCAGGTTTTAAGAGCAGACTGCCCAGGCATCGGTGGTTCGAGACAGACAGACAGACAGACAGACAGACAGTTCAGATGTTGTTTTGAATAAGTTGTTTTGCCGAAGAAGAACAACAACACAGAATATTGATAAACATTAGATTGTGTCAGCACGTGGAGAGATTTCGATATTTTGTGAAATGAATGTGTGTCATTATGAAATGGTGATGTCTTCTACTGCCTCCAGTACTGCCTTTGGGCAGGAGTGGCTCATAGCTCAATGGTAGAGCGCAGGTTTTAAGAGCAGACTGCCCAGGCATCGGTGGTTCGAGACAGACAGACAGACAGACAGACAGACAGACAGACAGACAGACAGACAGACAGTTCAGATGTTGTTTTGAATAAGTTGTTTTGCCGAAGAAGAACAACAACACAGAATATTGATAAACATTAGATTGTGTCAGCACGTGGAGAGATTTCGATATTTTGTGAAATGAATGTGTGTCATTATGAAATGGTGATGTCTTCTACTGCCTCCAGTACTGCCTTGGGGCAGGAGTAGCTCATAGCTCAATGGTAGAGCGCAGGTTTTAAGAGCAGACAGACAGACAGACAGACAGACAGACAGACAGACAGACAGACAGACAGACAGACAGACAGACAGACAGACAGACAGTTCAGAAGTTGTTTTGAATAAGTTGTTTTGCCGAAGAAGAACAACAACACAGAATATTGATAAACATTAGATTGTGTCAGCACGTGGAGAAATTTCGATATTTTGTGAAATGAATGTGTCATTATGAAATGGTGATGTCTTCTACTGCCTCCAGTACTGCCTTGGGCAGGAGTGGCTCATAGCTCAATGGTAGAGCGCAGGTTTTAAGAGCAGACTGCCCAGGCATCGGTGGTTCGAGACAGACAGACAGACAGACAGACAGACAGACAGACAGACAGACAGTTCAGATGTTGTTTTGAATAAGTTGTTTTGCCGAAGAAGAAGAACAACACAGAATATTGATAAACATTAGATTGTGTCAGCACGTGGAGAGATTTCGATATTTTGTGAAATGAATGTGTGTCATTATGAAATGGTGATGTCTTCTACTGCCTCCAGTACTGCCTTTGGGCAGGAGTGGCTCATAGCTCAATGGTAGAGCGCAAGTTTAAGAGCAGACTGCCCAGGCATCGGTGGTTCGAGACAGACAGACAGACAGACAGACAGACAGTTCAGATGTTGTTTTGAATAAGTTGTTTTGCCGAAGAAGAACAACAACACAGAATATTGATAAACATTAGATTGTGTCAGCACGTGGAGAGATTTCGATATTTTGTGAAATGAATGTGTGTCATTATGAAATGGTGATGTCTTCTACTGCCTCCAGTACTGCCTTGGGGCAGGAGTATCTCATAGCTCAATGGTAGAGCGCAGGTTTTAAGAGCAGACAGACAGACAGACAGACAGACAGACAGACAGACAGACAGACAGTTCAGAAGTTGTTTTGAATAAGTTGTTTTGCCGAAGAAGAACAACAACACAGAATATTGATAAACATTAGATTGTGTCAGCACGTGGAGAAATTTCGATATTTTGTGAAATGAATGTGTCATTATGAAATGGTGATGTCTTCTACTGCCTCCAGTACTGCCTTGGGCAGGAGTGGCTCATAGCTCAATGGTAGAGCGCAGGTTTTAAGAGCAGACTGCCCAGGCATCGGTGGTTCGAGACAGACAGACAGACAGACAGACAGACAGACAGACAGACAGACAGACAGACAGACAGACAGACAGACAGACAGACAGACAGACAGACAGACAGACAGACAGACAGACAGACAGACAGACAGACAGACAGACAGACAGACAGACAGACAGACAGACAGACAGACAGACAGACAGACAGTTCAGATGTTGTTTTGAATAAGTTGTTTTGCCGAAGAAGAACAACAACACAGAATATTGATAAACATTAGATTGTGTCAGCACGTGGAGAGATTTCGATATTTTGTGAAATGAATGTGTGTCATTATGAAATGGTGATGTCTTCTACTGCCTCCAGTACTGCCTTTGGGCAGGAGTGGCTCATAGCTCAATGGTAGAGCGCAGGTTTTAAGAGCAGACTGCCCAGGCATCGGTGGTTCGAGACAGACAGACAGACAGACAGTTCAGATGTTGTTTTGCCGAAGAAGAACAACAACACAGAATATTGATAAACATTAGATTGTGTCAGCACGTGGAGAAATTTCGATATTTTGTGAAATGAATGTGTCATTATGAAATGGTGATGTCTTCTACTGCCTCCAGTACTGCCTTTGGGCAGGAGTGGCTCATAGCTCAATGGTAGAGCGCAGGTTTTAAGAGCAGACTGCCCAGGCATCGGTGGTTCGAGACAGACAGACAGACAGACAGACAGACAGACAGACAGACAGACAGTTCAGATGTTGTTTTGAATAAGTTGTTTTGCCGAAGAAGAACAACAACACAGAATATTGATAAACATTAGATTGTGTCAGCACGTGGAGAGATTTCGATATTTTGTGAAATGAATGTGTGTCATTATGAAATGGTGATGTCTTCTACTGCCTCCAGTACTGCCTTTGGGCAGGAGTGGCTCATAGCTCAATGGTAGAGCGCAGGTTTTAAGAGCAGACTGCCCAGGCATCGGTGGTTCGAGACAGACAGACAGACAGACAGACAGACAGACAGACAGACAGACAGACAGACAGTTCAGATGTTGTTTTGAATAAGTTGTTTTGCCGAAGAAGAACAACAACACAGAATATTGATAAACATTAGATTGTGTCAGCACGTGGAGAGATTTCGATATTTTGTGAAATGAATGTGTGTCATTATGAAATGGTGATGTCTTCTACTGCCTCCAGTACTGCCTTTGGGCAGGAGTGGCTCATAGCTCAATGGTAGAGCGCAGGTTTAAGAGCAGACTGCCCAGGCATCGGTGGTTCGAGACAGACAGACAGACAGACAGACAGACAGACAGACAGTTCAGATGTTGTTTTGAATAAGTTGTTTTGCCGAAGAAGAACAACAACACAGAATATTGATAAACATTAGATTGTGTCAGCACGTGGAGAGATTTCGATATTTTGTGAAATGAATGTGTGTCATTATGAAATGGTGATGTCTTCTACTGCCTCCAGTACTGCCTTGGGGCAGGAGTAGCTCATAGCTCAATGGTAGAGCGCAGGTTTTAAGAGCAGACTGCCCAGGCATCGGTGGTTCGAGACAGACAGACAGACAGACAGACAGACAGACAGACAGTTCAGATGTTGTTTTGAATAAGTTGTTTTGCCGAAGAAGAACAACAACACAGAATATTGATAAACATTAGATTGTGTCAGCACGTGAAGAAATTTCGATATTTTGTGAAATGAATGTGTGTCATTATGAAATGGTGATGTCTTCTACTGCATCCAGTACTGCCTTTGGGCAGGAGTGGCTCATAGCTCAATGGTAGAGCGCAGGTTTTAAGAGCAGACAGACAGACAGACAGACAGACAGACAGACAGACAGACAGTTCAGATGTCGTTTTGAATAAGTTGTTTTGCCGAAGAAGAACAACAACACAGAATATTGATAAACATTAGATTGTGTCAGCACGTGGAGAAAGTTCGATATTTTGTGAAATGAATGTGTGTCATTATGAAATGGTGATGTCTTCTACTGCCTCCAGTACTGCCTTGGGGCAGGAGTGGCTCATAGCTCAATGGTAGAGCGCAGGTTTTAAGAGCAGACTGCCCAGGCATCGGTGGTTCGAGACAGACAGACAGACAGACAGACAGACAGTTCAGATGTTGTTTTGAATAAGTTGTTTTGCCGAAGAAGAACAACAACACAGAATATTGATAAACATTAGATTGTGTCAGCACGTGGAGAAATTTCGATATTTTGTGAAATGAATGTGTGTCATTATGAAATGGTGATGTCTTCTACTGCCTCCAGTACTGCCTTTGGGCAGGAGTGGCTCATAGCTCAATGGTAGAGCGCAGGTTTTAAGAGCAGACTGCCCAGGCATCGGTGGTTCGAGACAGACAGACAGACAGACAGACAGACAGACAGACAGTTCAGATGTTGTTTTGAATAAGTTGTTTTGCCGAAGAAGAACAACAACACAGAATATTGATAAACATTAGATTGTGTCAGCACGTGGAGAGATTTCGATATTTTGTGAAATGAATATGTGTCATTATGAAATGGTGATGTCTTCTACTGCCTCCAGTACTGCCTTTGGGCAGGAGTGGCTCATAGCTCAATGGTAGAGCGCAGGTTTTAAGAGCAGACTGCCCAGGCATCGGTGGTTCGAGACAGACAGACAGACAGACAGACAGACAGACAGACAGACAGTTCAGATGTTGTTTTGAATAAGTTGTTTTGCCGAAGAAGAACAACAACACAGAATATTGATAAACATTAGATTGTGTCAGCACGTGGAGAGATTTCGATATTTTGTGAAATGAATGTGTGTCATTATGAAATGGTGATGTCTTCTACTGCCTCCAGTACTGCCTTTGGGCAGGAGTGGCTCATAGCTCAATGGTAGAGCGCAGGTTTAAGAGCAGACTGCCCAGGCATCGGTGGTTCGAGACAGACAGACAGACAGACAGACAGACAGACAGACAGACAGACAGACAGACAGACAGTTCAGATGTTGTTTTGAATAAGTTGTTTTGCCGAAGAAGAACAACAACACAGAATATTGATAAACATTAGATTGTGTCAGCACGTGGAGAGATTTCGATATTTTGTGAAATGAATGTGTGTCATTATGAAATGGTGATGTCTTCTACTGCCTCCAGTACTGCCTTGGGGCAGGAGTAGCTCATAGCTCAATGGTAGAGCGCAGGTTTTAAGAGCAGACAGACAGACAGACAGACAGACAGACAGACAGACAGACAGTTCAGATGTCGTTTTGAATAAGTTGTTTTGCCGAAGAAGAACAACAACACAGAATATTGATAAACATTAGATTGTGTCAGCACGTGGAGAAAGTTCGATATTTTGTGAAATGAATGTGTGTCATTATGAAATGGTGATGTCTTCTACTGCCTCCAGTACTGCCTTGGGGCAGGAGTGGCTCATAGCTCAATGGTAGAGCGCAGGTTTTAAGAGCAGACTGCCCAGGCATCGGTGGTTCGAGACAGACAGACAGACAGACAGTTCAGATGTTGTTTTGAATAAGTTGTTTTGCCGAAGAAGAACAACAACACAGAATATTGATAAACATTAGATTGTGTCAGCACGTGAAGAAATTTCGATATTTTGTGAAATGAATGTGTGTCATTATGAAATGGTGATGTCTTCTACTGCATCCAGTACTGCCTTTGGGCAGGAGTGGCTCATAGCTCAATGGTAGAGCGCAGGTTTTAAGAGCAGACTGCCCAGGCATCGGTGGTTCGAGACAGACAGACAGACAGACAGACAGTTCAGATGTTGTTTTGAATAAGTTGTTTTGCCGAAGAAGAACAACAACACAGAATATTGATAAACATTAGATTGTGTCAGCACGTGGAGAAATTTCGATATTTTGTGAAATGAATGTGTGTCATTATGAAATGGTGATGTCTTCTACTGCCTCCAGTACTGCCTTTGGGCAGGAGTGGCTCATAGCTCAATGGTAGAGCGCAGGTTTTAAGAGCAGACAGACAGACAGACAGACAGACAGACAGTTCAGATGTTGTTTTGAATAAGTTGTTTTGCCGAAGAAGAACAACAACACAGAATATTGATAAACATTAGATTGTGTCAGCACGTGGAGAAATTTCGATATTTTGTGAAATGAATGTGTGTCATTATGAAATGGTGATGTCTTCTACTGCCTCCAGTACTGCCTTTGGGCAGGAGTGGCTCATAGCTCAATGGTAGAGCGCAGGTTTTAAGAGCAGACTGCCCAGGCATCAGTGGTTCGAGACAGACAGACAGACAGACAGACAGACAGACAGACAGTTCAGATGTTGTTTTGAATAAGTTGTTTTGCCGAAGAAGAACAACAACACAGAATATTGATAAACATTAGATTGTGTCAGCACGTGGAGAAATTTCGATATTTTGTGAAATGAATGTGTGTTATTATGAAATGGTGATGTCTTCTACTGCCTCCAGTACTGCCTTTGGGCAGGAGTGGCTCATAGCTCAATGGTAGAGCGCAGGTTTTAAGAGCAGACTGCCCAGGCATCGGTGGTTCCAGACAGACAGACAGACAGACAGACAGTTCAGATGTTGTTTTGAATAAGTTGTTTTGCCGAAGAAGAACAACAACACAGAATATTGATAAACATTAGATTGTGTCAGCACGTGGAGAAATTTCGATATTTTGTGAAATGAATGTGTGTCATTATGAAATGGTGATGTCTTCTACTGCCTCCAGTACTGCCTTTGGGCAGGAGTGGCTCATAGCTCAATGGTAGAGCGCAGGTTTTAAGAGCAGACTGCCCAGGCATCGGTGGTTCGAGACAGACAGACAGACAGACAGACAGACAGACAGACAGTTCAGATGTTGTTTTGAATAAGTTGTTTTGCCGAAGAAGAACAACAACACAGAATATTGATAAACATTAGATTGTGTCAGCACGTGGAGAGATTTCGATATTTTGTGAAATGAATGTGTGTCATTATGAAATGGTGATGTCTTCTACTGCCTCCAGTACTGCCTTTGGGCAGGAGTGGCTCATAGCTCAATGGTAGAGCGCAGGTTTTAAGAGCAGACTGCCCAGGCATCGGTGGTTCGAGACAGACAGACAGACAGACAGACAGACAGACAGACAGACAGACAGTTCAGATGTTGTTTTGAATAAGTTGTTTTGCCGAAGAAGAACAACAACACAGAATATTGATAAACATTAGATTGTGTCAGCACGTGGAGAGATTTCGATATTTTGTGAAATGAATGTGTGTCATTATGAAATGGTGATATCTTCTACTGCCTCCAGTACTGCCTTTGGGCAGGAGTGGCTCATAGCTCAATGGTAGAGCGCAGGTTTTAAGAGCAGACTGCCCAGGCATCGGTGGTTCGAGACAGACAGACAGACAGACAGACAGACAGACAGACAGACAGACAGACAGTTCAGATGTTGTTTTGAATAAGTTGTTTTGCCGAAGAAGAACAACAACACAGAATATTGATAAACATTAGATTGTGTCAGCACGTGGAGAGATTTCGATATTTTGTGAAATGAATGTGTGTCATTATGAAATGGTGATATCTTCTACTGCCTCCAGTACTGCCTTTGGGCAGGAGTGGCTCATAGCTCAATGGTAGAGCGCAGGTTTAAGAGCAGACTGCCCAGGCATCGGTGGTTCGAGACAGACAGACAGACAGACAGACAGACAGACAGTTCAGATGTTGTTTTGAATAAGTTGTTTTGCCGAAGAAGAACAACAACACAGAATATTGATAAACATTAGATTGTGTCAGCACGTGGAGAGATTTCGATATTTTGTGAAATGAATGTGTGTCATTATGAAATGGTGATGTCTTCTACTGCCTCCAGTACTGCCTTGGGGCAGGAGTAGCTCATAGCTCAATGGTAGAGCGCAGGTTGTAAGAGCAGACAGACAGACAGACAGACAGACAGACAGACAGACAGACAGACAGACAGACAGACAGACAGTTCAGATGTTGTTTTGCCGAAGAAGAACAACAACACAGAATATTGCTAAACATTAGATTGTGTCAGCACGTGGAGAAATTTCGATATTTTGTGAAATGAATGTGTGTCATTATGAAATGGTGATGTCTTCTACTGCCTCCAGTACTGCCTTTGGGCAGGAGTGGCTCATAGCTCAATGGTAGAGCGCAGGTTTTAAGAGCAGACTGCCCAGGCATCAGTGGTTCGAGACAGACAGACAGACAGACAGACAGACAGACAGACAGACAGACAGACAGACAGACAGTTCAGATGTTGTTTTGAATAAGTTGTTTTGCCGAAGAAGAACAACAACACAGAATATTGATAAACATTAGATTGTGTCAGCACGTGGAGAAATTTCGATATTTTGTGAAATGAATGTGTGTCATTATGAAATGGTGATGTCTTCTACTGCCTCCAGTACTGCCTTTGGGCAGGAGTGGCTCATAGCTCAATGGTAGAGCGCAGGTTTTAAGAGCAGACTGCCCAGGCATCAGTGGTTCGAGACAGACAGACAGACAGACAGACAGACAGACAGACAGACAGACAGACAGACAGACAGACAGTTCAGATGTTGTTTTGAATAAGTTGTTTTGCCGAAGAAGAACAACAACACAGAATATTGATAAACATTAGATTGTGTCAGCACGTGGAGAGATTTCGATATTTTGTGAAATGAATGTGTGTCATTATGAAATGGTGATGTCTTCTACTGCCTCCAGTACTGCCTTTGGGCAGGAGTGGCTCATAGCTCAATGGTAGAGCGCAGGTTTTAAGAGCAGACTGCCCAGGCATCGGTGGTTCGAGACAGACAGACAGACAGACAGACAGACAGACAGTTCAGATGTTGTTTTGAATAAGTTGTTTTGCCGAAGAAGAACAACAACACAGAATATTGATAAACATTAGATTGTGTCAGCACATGGAGAAATTTCGATATTTTGTGAAATGAATGTGTGTCATTATGAAATGGTGATGTCTTCTACTGCCACCAGTACTGCCTTTGGGCAGGAGTGGCTCATAGCTCAATGGTAGAGCGCAGGTTTTAAGAGCAGACTGCCCAGGCATCGGTGGTTCGAGACAGACAGACAGACAGACAGACAGACAGACAGACAGACAGACAGACAGACAGACAGACAGACAGACAGACAGACAGTTCAGATGTTGTTTTGAATAAGTTGTTTTGCCGAAGAAGAACAACAACACAGAATATTGATAAACATTAGATTGTATCAGCACGTGGAGAAATTTCGATATTTTGTGAAATGAATGTGTGTCATTATGAAATGGTGATGTCTTCTACTGCCTCCAGTACTGCCTTTGGGCAGGAGTGGCTCATAGCTCAATGGTAGAGCGCAGGTTTTAAGAGCAGACTGCCCAGGCATCAGTGGTTCGAGACAGACAGACAGACAGACAGACAGACAGACAGACAGACAGACAGACAGTTCAGATGTTGTTTTGAATAAGTTGTTTTGCCGAAGAAGAACAACAACACAGAATATTGATAAACATTAGATTGTGTCAGCACGTGGAGAGATTTCGATATTTTGTGAAATGAATGTGTGTCATTATGAAATGGTGATGTCTTCTACTGCCTCCAGTACTGCCTTTGGACAGGAGTGGCTCATAGCTCAATGGTAGAGCGCAGGTTTTAAGAGCAGACTGCCCAGGCATCGGTGGTTCGAGACAGACAGACAGACAGACAGTTCAGATGTTGTTTTGAATAAGTTGTTTTGCCGAAGAAGAACAACAACACAGAATATTGATAAACATTAGATTGTGTCAGCACATGGAGAAATTTCGATATTTTGTGAAATGAATGTGTGTCATTATGAAATGGTGATGTCTTCTACTGCCACCAGTACTGCCTTTGGGCAGGAGTGGCTCATAGCTCAATGGTAGAGCGCAGGTTTTAAGAGCAGACTGCCCAGGCATCGGTGGTTCGAGACAGACAGACAGACAGACAGACAGACAGACAGACAGACAGACAGTTCAGATGTTGTTTTGAATAAGTTGTTTTGCAGAAGAAGAACAACAACACAGAATATTGATAAACATTAGATTGTGTCAGCACGTGGAGAGATTTCGATATTTTGTGAAATGAATGTGTGTCATTATGAAATGGTGATGTCTTCTACTGCCTCCAGTACTGCCTTTGGGCAGGAGTGGCTCATAGCTCAATGGTAGAGCGCAGGTTTTAAGAGCAGACTGCCCAGGCATCGGTGGTTCGAGACAGACAGACAGACAGACAGACAGACAGACAGACAGACAGACAGTTCAGATGTTGTTTTGAATAAGTTGTTTTGCCGAAGAAGAACAACAACACAGAATATTGATAAACATTAGATTGTGTCAGCACGTGGAGAGATTTCGATATTTTGTGAAATGAATGTGTGTCATTATGAAATGGTGATGTCTTCTACTGCCTCCAGTACTGCCTTTGGGCAGGAGTGGCTCATAGCTCAATGGTAGACCGCAGGTTTAAGAGCAGACTGCCCAGGCATCGGTGGTTCGAGACAGACAGACAGACAGACAGACAGACAGACAGACAGACAGACAGTTCAGATGTTGTTTTGAATAAGTTGTTTTGCCGAAGAAGAACAACAACACAGAATATTGATAAACATTAGATTGTGTCAGCACGTGGAGAGATTTCGATATTTTGTGAAATGAATGTGTGTCATTATGAAATGGTGATGTCTTCTACTGCCTCCAGTACTGCCTTGGGGCAGGAGTAGCTCATAGCTCAATGGTAGAGCGCAGGTTTTAAGAGCAGACAGACAGACAGACAGACAGACAGACAGACAGACAGACAGACAGACAGACAGACAGACAGACAGACAGACAGACAGACAGACAGTTCAGATGTCGTTTTGAATAAGTTGTTTTGCCGAAGAAGAACAACAACACAGAATATTGATAAACATTAGATTGTGTCAGCACGTGGAGAAAGTTCGATATTTTGTGAAATGAATGTGTGTCATTATGAAATGGTGATGTCTTCTACTGCCTCCAGTACTGCCTTGGGGCAGGAGTGGCTCATAGCTCAATGGTAGAGCGCAGGTTTTAAGAGCAGACTGCACAGGCATCGGTGGTTCGAGACAGACAGACAGACAGACAGAGAGACAGTTCAGATGTTGTTTTGAATAAGTTGTTTTGCCGAAGAAGAACAACAACACAGAATATTGATAAACATTAGATTGTGTCAGCACGTGAAGAAATTTCGATATTTTGTGAAATGAATGTGTGTCATTATGAAATGATGATGTCTTCTACTGCATCCAGTACTGCCTTTGGGCAGGAGTGGCTCATAGCTCAATGGTAGAGCGCAGGTTTTAAGAGCAGACTGCCCAGGCATCGGTGGTTCGAGACAGACAGACAGACAGACAGACAGACAGACAGACAGACAGACAGACAGACAGACAGACAGACAGACAGACAGACAGACAGACAGACAGACAGACAGACAGACAGACAGACAGACAGACAGACAGACAGACAGACAGACAGACAGACAGACAGACAGACAGACAGACAGACAGACAGACAGACAGACAGACAGACAGACAGACAGACAGACAGACAGACAGACAGACAGACAGACAGACAGACAGACAGACAGACAGACAGACAGACAGACAGACAGACAGACAGACAGACAGACAGACAGACAGACAGACAGACAGACAGACAGACAGACAGACAGACAGACAGACAGACAGACAGACAGACAGTTCAGATGTTGTTTTGAATAAGTTGTTTTGCCGAAGAAGAACAACAACACAGAATATTGATAAACATTAGATTGTGTCAGCACGTGGAGAGATTTTGATATTTTGTGAAATGAATGTGTGTCATTATGAAATGGTGATGTCTTATACATCCTCCAGTACTGCCTTTGGGCAGGAGTGGCTCATAGCTCAATGGTAGAGCGCAGGTTTTAAGAGCAGACTGCCCAGGCATCGGTGGTTCCAGACAGACAGACAGACAGACAGACAGACAGACAGACAGACAGACATTTCAGATGTTGTTTTGAATAAGTTGTTTTGCCGAAGAAGAACAACAACACAGAATATTGATAAACATTAGATTGTGTCAGCACGTGGAGAGATTTCGATATTTTGTGAAATGAATGTGTGTCATTATGAAATGGTGATGTCTTCTACTGCCTCCAGTACTGCCTTTGGGCAGGAGTGGCTCATAGCTCAATGGTAGAGCGCAGGTTTAAGAGCAGACTGCCCAGGCATCGGTGGTTCGAGAATGACAGACAGACAGACAGACAGACAGACAGACAGACAGACAGTTCAGATGTTGTTTTGAATAAGTTGTTTTGCCGAAGAAGAACAACAACACAGAATATTGATAAACATTAGATTGTGTCAGCACGTGAAGAAATTTCGATATTTTGTGAAATGAATGTGTGTCATTATGAAATGGTGATGTCTTCTACTGCATCCAGTACTGCCTTTGGGCAGGAGTGGCTCATAGCTCAATGGTAGAGCGCAGGTTTTAAGAGCAGACTGCCCAGGCATCGGTGGTTCGAGACAGACAGACAGACAGACAGACAGACAGACAGACAGACAGACAGACAGACAGACAGACAGTTCAGATGTTGTTTTGAATAAGTTGTTTTGCCGAAGAAGAACAACAACACAGAATATTGATAAACATTAGATTGTGTCAGCACGTGGAGAAATTTCGATATTTTGTGAAATGAATGTGTGTCATTATGAAATGGTGATGTCTTCTACTGCCTCCAGTACTGCCTTTGGGCAGGAGTGGCTCATAGCTCAATGGTAGAGCGCAGGTTTTAAGAGCAGACTGCCCAGGCATCAGTGGTTCGAGACAGACAGACAGACAGACAGACAGACAGACAGACAGACAGACAGACAGACAGACAGTTCAGATGTTGTTTTGAATAAGTTGTTTTGCCGAAGAAGAACAACAACACAGAATATTGATAAACATTAGATTGTGTCAGCACGTGGAGAAATTTCGATATTTTGTGAAATGAATGTGTGTCATTATGAAATGGTGATGTCTTCTACTGCATCCAGTACTGCCTTTGGGCAGGAGTGGCTCATAGCTCAATGGTAGAGCGCAGGTTTTAAGAGCAGACTGCCCAGGCATCGGTGGTTCGAGACAGACAGACAGACAGACAGACAGACAGACAGTTCAGATGTTGTTTTGAATAAGTTGTTTTGCCGAAGAAGAACAACAACACAGAATATTGATAAACATTAGATTGTGTCAGCACGTGGAGAAATTTCGATATTTTGTGAAATGAATGTGTGTCATTATGAAATGGTGATGTCTTCTACTGCCTCCAGTACTGCCTTTGGGCAGGAGTGGCTCATAGCTCAATGGTAGAGCGCAGGTTTTAAGAGCAGACTGCCCAGGCATCAGTGGTTCGAGACAGACAGACAGACAGACAGACAGACAGACAGACAGACAGACAGACAGACAGACAGACAGACAGACAGACAGACAGACAGACAGACAGACAGACAGACAGACAGACAGACAGACAGACAGTTCAGATGTTGTTTTGAATAAGTTGTTTTGCCGAAGAAGAACAACAACACAGAATATTGATAAACATTAGATTGTGTCAGCACGTGGAGAAATTTCGATATTTTGTGAAATGAATGTGTGTCATTATGAAATGGTGATGTCTTCTACTGCCTCCAGTACTGCTTTTGGGCAGGAGTGGCTCATAGCTCAATGGTAGAGCGCAGGTTTTAAGAGCAGACTGCCCAGGCATCAGTGGTTCGAGACAGACAGACAGACAGACAGACAGACAGACAGACAGTTCAGATGTTGTTTTGAATAAGTTGTTTTGCCGAAGAAGAACAACAACACAGAATATTGATAAACATTAGATTGTGTCAGCACGTGGAGAAATTTCGATATTTTGTGAAATGAATGTGTGTCATTATGAAATGGTGATGTCTTCTACTGCCTCCAGTACTGCCTTTGGGCAGGAGTGGCTCATAGCTCAATGGTAGAGCGCAGGTTTTAAGAGCAGACTGCCCAGGCATCGGTGGTTCGAGACAGACAGACAGACAGACAGACAGACAGAAGGACAGTTCAGATGTTGTTTTGAATAAGTTGTTTTGCCGAAGAAGAACAACAACACAGAATATTGATAAACATTAGATTGTGTCAGCACGTGGAGAGATTTCGATATTTTGTGAAATGAATGTGTGTCATTATGAAATGGTGATGTCTTCTACTGCCTCCAGTACTGCCTTTGGGCAGGAGTGGCTCATAGCTCAATGGTAGAGCGCAGGTTTAAGAGCAGACTGCCCAGGCATCGGTGGTTCGAGACAGACAGACAGACAGACAGACAGACAGACAGACAGACAGTTCAGATGTTGTTTTGAATAAGTTGTTTTGCCGAAGAAGAACAACAACACAGAATATTGATAAACATTAGATTGTGTCAGCACGTGGAGAAATTTCGATATTTTGTGAAATGAATGTGTGTCATTATGAAATGGTGATGTCTTCTACTGCCTCCAGTACTGCCTTTGGGCAGGAGTGGCTCATAGCTCAATGGTAGAGCGCAGGTTTTAAGAGCAGACTGCCCAGGCATCGGTGGTTCCAGACAGACAGACAGACAGACAGACAGACAGACAGTTCAGATGTTGTTTTGAATAAGTTGTTTTGCCGAAGAAGAACAACAACACAGAATATTGATAAACATTAGATTGTGTCAGCACGTGGAGAAATTTCGATATTTTGTGAAATGAATGTGTGTCATTATGAAATGGTGATGTCTTCTACTGCCTCCAGTACTGCCTTTGGGCAGGAGTGGCTCATAGCTCAATGGTAGAGCGCAGGTTTTAAGAGCAGACTGCCCAGGCATCGGTGGTTCCAGACAGACAGACAGACAGACAGACAGACAGACAGACAGACAGTTCAGATGTTGTTTTGAATAAGTTGTTTTGCCAAAGAAGAACAACAACACAGAATATTGATAAACATTAGATTGTGTCAGCACGTGGAGAGATTTCGATATTTTGTGAAATGAATGTGTGTCATTATGAAATGGTGATGTCTTCTACTGCCTCCAGTACTGCCTTTGGGCAGGAGTGGCTCATAGCTCAATGGTAGAGCGCAGGTTTTAAGAGCAGACTGCCCAGGCATCGGTGGTTCCAGACAGACAGACAGACAGACAGACAGTTCAGATGTTGTTTTGAATAAGTTGTTTTGCCGAAGAAGAACAACAACACAGAATATTGATAAACATTAGATTGTGTCAGCACGTGGAGAGATTTCGATATTTTGTGAAATGAATGTGTGTCATTATGAAATGGTGATGTCTTCTACTGCCTCCAGTACTGCCTTTGGGCAGGAGTGGCTCATAGCTCAATGGTAGAGCGCAGGTTTTAAGAGCAGACTGCCCAGGCATTGGTGGTTCGAGACAGACAGACAGACAGACAGTTCAGATGTTGTTTTGAATAAGTTGTTTTGCCGAAGAAGAACAACAACACAGAATATTGATAAACATTAGATTGTGTCAGCACGTGGAGAGATTTCGATATTTTGTGAAATGAATGTGTGTTATTATGAAATGGTGATGTCTTCTACTGCCTCCAGTACTGCCTTTGGGCAGGAGTGGCTCATAGCTCAATGGTAGAGCGCAGGTTTTAAGAGCAGACTGCCCAGGCATCGGTGGTTCGAGACAGACAGACAGACAGACAGAGACAGACAGACAGTTCAGATGTTGTTTTGAATAAGTTGTTTTGCCGAAGAAGAACAACAACACAGAATATTGATAAACATTAGATTGTGTCAGCACGTGGAGAGATTTCGATATTTTGTGAAATGAATGTGTGTCATTATGAAATGGTGATGTCTTCTACTGCCTCCAGTACTGCCTTTGGGCAGGAGTGGCTCATAGCTCAATGGTAGAGCGCAGGTTTAAGAGCAGACTGCCCAGGCATCGGTGGTTCGAGACAGACAGACAGACAGACAGACAGTTCAGATGTTGTTTTGAATAAGTTGTTTTGCCGAAGAAGAACAACAACACAGAATATTGATAAACATTAGATTGTGTCAGCACGTGGAGAGATTTCGATATTTTGTGAAATGAATGTGTGTCATTATGAAATGGTGATGTCTTCTACTGCCTCCAGTACTGCCTTGGGGCAGGAGTAGCTCATAGCTCAATGGTAGAGCGCAGGTTTTAAGAGCAGACAGACAGACAGACAGACAGACAGACAGACAGACAGACAGACAGACAGACAGACAGTTCAGAAGTTGTTTTGAATAAGTTGTTTTGCCGAAGAAGAACAACAACACAGAATATTGATAAACATTAGATTGTGTCAGCACGTGGAGAAATTTCGATATTTTGTGAAATGAATGTGTCATTATGAAATGGTGATGTCTTCTACTGCCTCCAGTACTGCCTTGGGCAGGAGTGGCTCATAGCTCAATGGTAGAGCGCAGGTTTTAAGAGCAGACTGCCCAGGCATCGGTGGTTCGAGACAGACAGACAGACAGACAGACAGACAGACAGACAGACAGACAGACAGACAGTTCAGATGTTGTTTTGAATAAGTTGTTTTGCCGAAGAAGAACAACAACACAGAATATTGATAAACATTAGATTGTGTCAGCACGTGGAGAGATTTCGATATTTTGTGAAATGAATGTGTGTCATTATGAAATGGTGATGTCTTCTACTGCCTGCAGTACTGCCTTTGGGCAGGAGTGGCTCATAGCTCAATGGTAGAGCGCAGGTTTTAAGAGCAGACTGCCCAGGCATCGGTGGTTCGAGACAGACAGACAGACAGACAGACAGACAGACAGACAGACAGACAGACAGTTCAGATGTCGTTTTGAATAAGTTGTTTTGCCGAAGAAGAACAACAACACAGAATATTGATAAACATTAGATTGTGTCAGCACGTGGAGAGATTTCGATATTTTGTGAAATGAATGTGTTTCATTATGAAATGGTAATGTCTTCTACTGCCTCCAGTACTGCCTTTGGGCAGGAGTGGCTCATAGCTCAATGGTAGAGCGCAGGTTTTAAGAGCAGACTGCCCAGGCATCGGTGGTTCGAGACAGACAGACAGACAGACAGACAGACAGACAGACAGACAGACAGACAGACAGACAGACAGACAGACAGACAGACAGACAGACAGACAGACAGACAGACAGACAGACAGACAGACAGACAGACAGACAGACAGTTCAGATGTTGTTTTGAATAAGTTGTTTTGCCGAAGAAGAACAACAACACAGAATATTGATAAACATTAGATTGTGTCAGCACGTGGAGAGATTTCGATATTTTGTGAAATGAATGTTTCATTATGAAATGGTAATGTCTTCTACTGCCTCCAGTACTGCCTTTGGGCAGGAGTGGCTCATAGCTCAATGGTAGAGCGCAGGTTTTAAGAGCAGACTGCCCAGGCATCGGTGGTTCGAGACAGACAGACAGACAGACAGACAGACAGACAGACAGACAGACAGACAGACAGTTCAGATGTTGTTTTGAATAAGTTGTTTTGCCGAAGAAGAACAACAACACAGAATATTGATAAACATTAGATTGTGTCAGCACGTGGAGAGATTTTGATATTTTGTGAAATGAATGTGTTTCATTATGAAATGGTGATGTCTTCTACTGCATCCAGTACTGCCTTTGGGCAGGAGTGGCTCATAGCTCAATGGTAGAGCGCAGGTTTTAAGAGCAGACTGCCCAGGCATCGGTGGTTCGAGACAGACAGACAGACAGACAGACAGACAGACAGACAGACAGACAGACAGACAGACAGACAGTTCAGATGTTGTTTTGAATAAGTTGTTTTGCCGAAGAAGAACAACAACACAGAATATTGATAAACATTAGATTATGTCAGCACGTGGAGAGATTTCGATATTTTGTGAAATGAATGTGTGTCATTATGAAATGGTGATGTCTTCTACTGCCTCCAGTACTGCCTTTGGGCAGGAGTGGCTCATAGCTCAATGGTAGAGCGCAGGTTTTAAGAGCAGACTGCCCAGGCATCGGTGGTTCGAGACAGACAGACAGACAGACAGACAGACAGTTCAGATGTTGTTTTGAATAAGTTGTTTTGCCGAAGAAGAACAACAACACAGAATATTGATAAACATTAGATTGTGTCAGCACGTGGAGAGATTTCGATATTTTGTGAAATGAATGTGTGTCATTATGAAATGGTGATGTCTTCTACTGCCTCCAGTACTGCCTTTGGGCAGGAGTGGCTCATAGCTCAATGGTAGAGCGCAGGTTTTAAGAGCAGACTGCCCAGGCATCGGTGGTTCGAGACAGACAGACAGACAGACAGACAGACAGACAGTTCAGATGTTGTTTTGAATAAGTTGTTTTGCCGAAGAAGAACAACAACACAGAATATTGATAAACATTAGATTGTGTCAGCACGTGGAGAGATTTCGATATTTTGTGAAATGAATGTGTGTCATTATGAAATGGTGATGTCTTCTACTGCCTCCAGTACTGCCTTGGGGCAGGAGTAGCTCATAGCTCAATGGTAGAGCGCAGGTTTTAAGAGCAGACAGACAGACAGACAGACAGACAGACAGACAGACAGACAGACAGACAGACAGACAGACAGACAGACAGACAGACAGACAGACAGACAGACAGACAGACAGTTCAGAAGTTGTTTTGAATAAGTTGTTTTGCCGAAGAAGAACAACAACACAGAATATTGATAAACATTAGATTGTGTCAGCACGTGGAGAAATTTCGATATTTTGTGAAATGAATGTGTCATTATGAAATGGTGATGTCTTCTACTGCCTCCAGTACTGCCTTGGGCAGGAGTGGCTCATAGCTCAATGGTAGAGCGCAGGTTTTAAGAGCAGACTGCCCAGGCATCGGTGGTTCGAGACAGACAGACAGACAGACAGACAGACAGTTCAGATGTTGTTTTGAATAAGTTGTTTTGCCGAAGAAGAAGAACAACACAGAATATTGATAAACATTAGATTGTGTCAGCACGTGGAGAGATTTCGATATTTTGTGAAATGAATGTGTGTCATTATGAAATGGTGATGTCTTCTACTGCCTCCAGTACTGCCTTTGGGCAGGAGTGGCTCATAGCTCAATGGTAGAGCGCAGGTTTAAGAGCAGACTGCCCAGGCATCGGTGGTTCGAGACAGACAGACAGACAGACAGACAGACAGTTCAGATGTTGTTTTGAATAAGTTGTTTTGCCGAAGAAGAACAACAACACAGAATATTGATAAACATTAGATTGTGTCAGCACGTGGAGAGATTTCGATATTTTGTGAAATGAATGTGTGTCATTATGAAATGGTGATGTCTTCTACTGCCTCCAGTACTGCCTTGGGGCAGGAGTATCTCATAGCTCAATGGTAGAGCGCAGGTTTTAAGAGCAGACAGACAGACAGACAGACAGACAGACAGACAGACAGACAGACAGACAGACAGACAGTTCAGAAGTTGTTTTGAATAAGTTGTTTTGCCGAAGAAGAACAACAACACAGAATATTGATAAACATTAGATTGTGTCAGCACGTGGAGAAATTTCGATATTTTGTGAAATGAATGTGTCATTATGAAATGGTGATGTCTTCTACTGCCTCCAGTACTGCCTTGGGCAGGAGTGGCTCATAGCTCAATGGTAGAGCGCAGGTTTTAAGAGCAGACTGCCCAGGCATCGGTGGTTCGAGACAGACAGACAGACAGACAGACAGACAGACAGACAGACAGACAGACAGACAGACAGACAGACAGACAGACAGTTCAGATGTTGTTTTGAATAAGTTGTTTTGCCGAAGAAGAACAACAACACAGAATATTGATAAACATTAGATTGTGTCAGCACGTGGAGAGATTTCGATATTTTGTGAAATGAATGTGTGTCATTATGAAATGGTGATGTCTTCTACTGCCTCCAGTACTGCCTTTGGGCAGGAGTGGCTCATAGCTCAATGGTAGAGCGCAGGTTTTAAGAGCAGACTGCCCAGGCATCGGTGGTTCGAGACAGACAGACAGACAGACAGTTCAGATGTTGTTTTGCCGAAGAAGAACAACAACACAGAATATTGATAAACATTAGATTGTGTCAGCACGTGGAGAAATTTCGATATTTTGTGAAATGAATGTGTCATTATGAAATGGTGATGTCTTCTACTGCCTCCAGTACTGCCTTTGGGCAGGAGTGGCTCATAGCTCAATGGTAGAGCGCAGGTTTTAAGAGCAGACTGCCCAGGCATCGGTGGTTCGAGACAGACAGACAGACAGACAGACAGACAGACAGACAGACAGTTCAGATGTTGTTTTGAATAAGTTGTTTTGCCGAAGAAGAACAACAACACAGAATATTGATAAACATTAGATTGTGTCAGCACGTGGAGAGATTTCGATATTTTGTGAAATGAATGTGTGTCATTATGAAATGGTGATGTCTTCTACTGCCTCCAGTACTGCCTTTGGGCAGGAGTGGCTCATAGCTCAATGGTAGAGCGCAGGTTTTAAGAGCAGACTGCCCAGGCATCGGTGGTTCGAGACAGACAGACAGACAGACAGACAGACAGACAGACAGACAGACAGACAGACAGTTCAGATGTTGTTTTGAATAAGTTGTTTTGCCGAAGAAGAACAACAACACAGAATATTGATAAACATTAGATTGTGTCAGCACGTGGAGAGATTTCGATATTTTGTGAAATGAATGTGTGTCATTATGAAATGGTGATGTCTTCTACTGCCTCCAGTACTGCCTTTGGGCAGGAGTGGCTCATAGCTCAATGGTAGAGCGCAGGTTTAAGAGCAGACTGCCCAGGCATCGGTGGTTCGAGACAGACAGACAGACAGACAGACAGACAGACAGTTCAGATGTTGTTTTGAATAAGTTGTTTTGCCGAAGAAGAACAACAACACAGAATATTGATAAACATTAGATTGTGTCAGCACGTGGAGAGATTTCGATATTTTGTGAAATGAATGTGTGTCATTATGAAATGGTGATGTCTTCTACTGCCTCCAGTACTGCCTTGGGGCAGGAGTAGCTCATAGCTCAATGGTAGAGCGCAGGTTTTAAGAGCAGACTGCCCAGGCATCGGTGGTTCGAGACAGACAGACAGACAGACAGACAGACAGTTCAGATGTTGTTTTGAATAAGTTGTTTTGCCGAAGAAGAACAACAACACAGAATATTGATAAACATTAGATTGTGTCAGCACGTGAAGAAATTTCGATATTTTGTGAAATGAATGTGTGTCATTATGAAATGGTGATGTCTTCTACTGCATCCAGTACTGCCTTTGGGCAGGAGTGGCTCATAGCTCAATGGTAGAGCGCAGGTTTTAAGAGCAGACAGACAGACAGACAGACAGACAGACAGACAGACAGACAGACAGACAGACAGTTCAGATGTCGTTTTGAATAAGTTGTTTTGCCGAAGAAGAACAACAACACAGAATATTGATAAACATTAGATTGTGTCAGCACGTGGAGAAAGTTCGATATTTTGTGAAATGAATGTGTGTCATTATGAAATGGTGATGTCTTCTACTGCCTCCAGTACTGCCTTGGGGCAGGAGTGGCTCATAGCTCAATGGTAGAGCGCAGGTTTTAAGAGCAGACTGCCCAGGCATCGGTGGTTCGAGACAGACAGACAGACAGACAGACAGACAGTTCAGATGTTGTTTTGAATAAGTTGTTTTGCCGAAGAAGAACAACAACACAGAATATTGATAAACATTAGATTGTGTCAGCACGTGAAGAAATTTCGATATTTTGTGAAATGAATGTGTGTCATTATGAAATGGTGATGTCTTCTACTGCATCCAGTACTGCCTTTGGGCAGGAGTGGCTCATAGCTCAATGGTAGAGCGCAGGTTTTAAGAGCAGACTGCCCAGGCATCAGTGGTTCGAGACAGACAGACAGACAGACAGACAGTTCAGATGTTGTTTTGAATAAGTTGTTTTGCCGAAGAAGAACAACAACACAGAATATTGATAAACATTAGATTGTGTCAGCACGTGGAGAAATTTCGATATTTTGTGAAATGAATGTGTGTCATTATGAAATGGTGATGTCTTCTACTGCCTCCAGTACTGCCTTTGGGCAGGAGTGGCTCATAGCTCAATGGTAGAGCGCAGGTTTTAAGAGCAGACTGCCAAGGCATCAGTGGTTCGAGACAGACAGACAGACAGACAGACAGACAGACAGACAGACAGACAGACAGACAGACAGACAGTTCAGATGTTGTTTTGAATAAGTTGTTTTGCCGAAGAAGAACAACAACACAGAATATTGATAAACATTAGATTGTGTCAGCACGTGGAGAGATTTCGATATTTTGTGAAATGAATGTGTGTCATTATGAAATGGTGATGTCTTCTACTGCCTCCAGTACTGCCTTTGGGCAGGAGTGGCTCATAGCTCAATGGTAGAGCGCAGGTTTTAAGAGCAGACTGCCCAGGCATCGGTGGTTCCAGACAGACAGACAGACAGACAGACAGACAGTTCAGATGTTGTTTTGAATAAGTTGTTTTGCCGAAGAAGAACAACAACACAGAATATTGATAAACATTAGATTGTGTCAGCACGTGGAGAGATTTCGATATTTTGTGAAATGAATGTGTGTCATTATGAAATGGTGATGTCTTCTACTGCCTCCAGTACTGCCTTTGGGCAGGAGTGGCTCATAGCTCAATGGTAGAGCGCAGGTTTTAAGAGCAGACTGCCCAGGCATCGGTGGTTCGAGACAGACAGACAGACAGACAGACAGACAGACAGACAGACAGACAGACAGACAGACAGACAGACAGACAGACAGACAGACAGACAGACAGACAGACAGACAGACAGACAGACAGACAGACAGACAGACAGACAGACAGACAGACAGACAGACAGACAGACAGACAGACAGCCAGCCAGCCAGCCTTTGGGCAGGAGTGGCTCATAGCTCAATGGTAGAGCGCAGGTTTTAAGAGCAGACTGCCCAGGCATCGGTGGTTCGAGACAGACAGACAGACAGACAGACAGACAGACAGCCTTTGGGCAGGAGTGGCTCATAGCTCAATGGTAGAGCGCAGGTTTTAAGAGCAGACTGCCCAGGCATCGGTGGTTCGAGACAGACAGACAGACAGACAGACAGACAGCCTTTGGGCAGGAGTGGCTCATAGCTCAATGGTAGAGCGCAGGTTTTAAGAGCAGACTGCCCAGGCATCGGTGGTTCGAGACAGACAGACAGACAGACAGACAGACAGCCTTTGGGCAGGAGTGGCTCATAGCTCAATGGTAGAGCGCAGGTTTTAAGAGCAGACTGCCCAGGCATCGGTGGTTCGAGACAGACAGACAGACAGACAGACAGCCTTTGGGCAGGAGTGGCTCATAGCTCAATGGTAGAGCGCAGGTTTTAAGAGCAGACTGCCCAGGCATCGGTGGTTCGAGACAGACAGACAGACAGACAGACAGACAGCCTTTGGGCAGGAGTGGCTCATAGCTCAATGGTAGAGCGCAGGTTTTAAGAGCAGACTGCCCAGGCATCGGTGGTTCGAGACAGACAGACAGACAGACAGACAGTTCAGATGTTGTTTTGAATAAGTTGTTTTGCCGAAGAAGAACAACAACACAGAATATTGATAAACATTAGATCGTGTCAGCACGTGGAGAAATTTCGATATTTTGTGAAATGAATGTGTGTCATTATGAAATGGTGATGTCTTCTACTGCCTCCAGTACTGCCTTTGGGCAGGAGTGGCTCATAGCTCAATGGTAGAGCGCAGGTTTTAAGAGCAGACTGCCCAGGCATCAGTGGTTCGAGACAGACAGACAGACAGACAGACAGACAGACAGACAGACAGACAGACAGACAGACAGACAGACAGACAGACAGACAGACAGACAGTTCAGATGTTGTTTTGAATAAGTTGTTTTGCCGAAGAAGAACAACAACACAGAATATTGATAAACATTAGATTGTGTCAGCACGTGGAGAGATTTCGATATTTTGTGAAATGAATGTGTGTCATTATGAAATGGTGATGTCTTCTACTTCCTCCAGTACTGCCTTTGGGCAGGAGTGGCTCATAGCTCAATGGTAGAGCGCAGGTTTTAAGAGCAGACTGCCCAGGCATCGGTGGTTCGAGACAGACAGACAGACAGACAGACAGACAGACAGACAGACAGACAGTTCAGATGTTGTTTTGAATAAGTTGTTTTGCCGAAGAAGAACAACAACACAGAATATTGATAAACATTAGATTGTGTCAGCACGTGGAGAGATTTCGATATTTTGTGAAATGAATGTGTGTCATTATGAAATGGTGATGTCTTCTACTGCCTCCAGTACTGCCTTTGGGCAGGAGTGGCTCATAGCTCAATGGTAGAGCGCAGGTTTAAGAGCAGACTGCCCAGGCATCGGTGGTTCGAG
The DNA here is from genome assembly GCF_040054535.1 of Antennarius striatus. Classification (NCBI taxonomy): domain Eukaryota; kingdom Metazoa; phylum Chordata; class Actinopteri; order Lophiiformes; family Antennariidae; genus Antennarius; species Antennarius striatus. The sequence continues at coordinate 428,638 of NW_027172338.1, forward strand.
ACAGACAGACAGACAGACAGACAGTTCAGATGTTGTTTTGAATAAGTTGTTTTGCCGAAGAAGAACAACAACACAGAATATTGATAAACATTAGATTGTGTCAGCACGTGGAGAAATTTCGATATTTTGTGAAATGAATGTGTGTCATTATGAAATGGTGATGTCTTCTACTGCCTCCAGTACTGCCTTTGGGCAGGAGTGGCTCATAGCTCAATGGTAGAGCGCAGGTTGTAAGAGCAGACTGCCCAGGCATCGGTGGTTCGAGACAGACAGACAGACAGACAGACAGACAGACAGTTCAGATGTTGTTTTGAATAAGTTGTTTTGCCGAAGAAGAACAACAACACAGAATATTGATAAACATTAGATTGTGTCAGCAAGTGGAGAAATTTCGATATTTTGTGAAATGAATGTGTGTCATTATGAAATGGTGATGTCTTCTACTGCCTCCAGTACTGCCTTTGGGCAGGAGTGGCTCATAGCTCAATGGTAGAGCGCAGGTTTTAAGAGCAGACTGCCCAGGCATCGGTGGTTCGAGACAGACAGACAGACAGACAGACAGACAGACAGACAGACAGACAGACAGCCTTTGGGCAGGAGTGGCTCATAGCTCAATGGTAGAGCGCAGGTTTTAAGAGCAGACTGCCCAGGCATCGGTGGTTCGAGACAGACAGACAGACAGCCTTTGGGCAGGAGTGGCTCATAGCTCAATGGTAGAGCGCAGGTTTTAAGAGCAGACTGCCCAGGCATCGGTGGTTCGAGACAGACAGACAGACAGACAGACAGACAGCCTTTGGGCAGGATTGGCTCATAGCTCAATGGTAGAGCGCAGGTTTTAAGAGCAGACTGCCCAGGCATCGGTGGTTCGAGACAGACAGACAGACAGACAGACAGACAGCCTTTGGGCAGGAGTGGCTCATAGCTCAATGGTAGAGCGCAGGTTTTAAGAGCAGACTGCCCATGCATCGGTGGTTCGAGACAGACAGACAGACAGACAGACAGCCTTTGGGCAGGAGTGGCTCATAGCTCAATGGTAGAGCGCAGGTTTTAAGAGCAGACTGCCCAGGCATCGGTGGTTCGAGACAGACAGACAGACAGACAGACAGACAGACAGCCTTTGGGCAGGAGTGGCTCATAGCTCAATGGTAGAGCGCAGGTTTTAAGAGCAGACTGCCCAGGCATCGGTGGTTCGAGACAGACAGACAGACAGACAGCCTTTGGGCAGGAGTGGCTCATAGCTCAATGGTAGAGCGCAGGTTTTAAGAGCAGACTGCCCAGGCATCGGTGGTTCGAGACAGACAGACAGACAGACAGACAGACAGACAGACAGCCTTTGGGCAGGAGTGGCTCATAGCTCAATGGTAGAGCGCAGGTTTTAAGAGCAGACTGCCCAGGCATCGGTGGTTCGAGACAGACAGACAGACAGACAGACAGCCTTTGGGCAGGAGTGGCTCATAGCTCAATGGTAGAGCGCAGGTTTTAAGAGCAGACTGCCCAGGCATCGGTGGTTCGAGACAGACAGACAGACAGACAGACAGACAGCCTTTGGGCAGGAGTGGCTCATAGCTCAATGGTAGAGCGCAGGTTTTAAGAGCAGACTGCCCAGGCATCGGTGGTTCGAGACAGACAGACAGACAGACAGACAGACAGCCTTTGGGCAGGAGTGGCTCATAGCTCAATGGTAGAACGCAGGTTTTAAGAGCAGACTGCCCAGGCATCGGTGGTTCGAGACAGACAGACAGACAGACAGACAGACAGACAGCCTTTGGGCAGGAGTGGCTCATAGCTCAATGGTAGAGCGCAGGTTTTAAGAGCAGACTGCCCAGGCATCGGTGGTTCGAGACAGACAGACAGACAGACAGACAGCCTTTGGGCAGGAGTGGCTCATAGCTCAATGGTAGAGCGCAGGTTTTAAGAGCAGACTGCCCAGGCATCGGTGGTTCGAGACAGACAGACAGACAGAAAGACAGCCTTTGGGCAGGAGTGGCTCATAGCTCAATGGTAGAGCGCAGGTTTTAAGAGCAGACTGCCCAGGCATCGGTGGTTCGAGACAGACAGACAGACAGACAGACAGACAGTTCAGACGTTGTTTTGAATAAGTTGTTTTGCCGAAGAAGAACAACAACACAGAATATTGATAAACATTAGATTGTGTCAGCACGTGGAGAGATTTCGATATTTTGTGAAATGAATGTGTGTCATTATGAAATGGTGATGTCTTCTACTGCCTCCAGTACTGCCTTTGGGCAGGAGTGGCTCATAGCTCAATGGTAGAGCGCAGGTTTTAAGAGCAGACTGCCCAGGCATCGGTGGTTCGAGACAGACAGTTCAGATGTTGTTTTGAATAAGTTGTTTTGCCGAAGAAGAACAACAACACAGAATATTGATAAACATTAGATTGTGTCAGCACGTGGAGAGATTTCGATATTTTGTGAAATGAATGTGTGTCATTATGAAATGGTGATGTCTTCTACTGCCTCCAGTACTGCCTTTGGGCAGGAGTGGCTCATAGCTCAATGGTAGAGCGCAGGTTTTAAGAGCAGACTGCCCAGGCATCGGTGGTTCCAGACAGACAGACAGACAGACAGACAGACAGACAGACAGACAGACAGACAGACAGACAGACAGACAGTTCAGATGTTGTTTTGAATAAGTTGTTTTGCCGAAGAAGAACAACAACACAGAATATTGATAAACATTAGATTGTGTCAGCACGTGGAGAAATTTCGATATTTTGTGAAATGAATGTGTGTCATTATGAAATGGTGATGTCTTCTACTGCCTCCAGTACTGCCTTTGGGCAGGAGTGGCTCATAGCTCAATGGTAGAGCGCAGGTTTTAAGAGCAGACTGCCCAGGCATCGGTGGTTCGAGACAGACAGACAGACAGACAGACAGACAGACAGTTCAGATGTTGTTTTGAATAAGTTGTTTTGCCGAAGAAGAACAACAACACAGAATATTGATAAACATTAGATTGTGTCAGCACGTGGAGAAATTTCGATATTTTGTGAAATGAATGTGTGTCATTATGAAATGGTGATGTCTTCTACTGCCTCCAGTACTGCCTTTGGGCAGGAGTGGCTCATAGCTCAATGGTAGAGCGCAGGTTTTAAGAGCAGACTGCCCAGGCATCGGTGGTTCGAGACAGACAGACAGACAGACAGACAGACAGTTCAGATGTTGTTTTGAATAAGTTGTTTTGCCGAAGAAGAACAACAACACAGAATATTGATAAACATTAGATTGCGTCAGCACGTGGAGATATTTTGTGAAATGAATGTGTGTCATTATGAAATGGTGATGTCTTCTACTGCCTCCAGTACTGCCTTTGGGCAGGAGTGGCTCATAGCTCAATGGTAGAGCGCAGGTTTTAAGAGCAGACTGCCCAGGCATCGGTGGTTCGAGACAGACAGACAGACAGACAGACAGTTCAGATGTTGTTTTGAATAAGTTGTTTTGCCGAAGAAGAACAACAACACAGAATATTGATAAACATTAGATTGTGTCAGCACGTGGAGAAATTTCGATATTTTGTGAAATGAATGTGTGTCATTATGAAATGGTAATGTCTTCTACTGCCTCCAGTACTGCCTTTGGGCAGGAGTGGCTCATAGCTCAATGGTAGAGCGCAGGTTTTAAGAGCAGACTGCCCAGGCATCGGTGGTTCGAGACAGACAGACAGACAGACAGTTCAGATGTTGTTTTGAATAAGTTGTTTTGCCGAAGAAGAACAACAACACAGAATATTGATAAACATTAGATTGTGTCAGCACGTGGAGAAATTTCGATATTTTGTGAAATGAATGTGTGTCATTATGAAATGGTGATGTCTTCTACTGCCTCCAGTACTGCCTTTGGGCAGGAGTGGCTCATAGCTCAATGGTAGAGCGCAGGTTTTAAGAGCAGACTGCCCAGGCATCGGTGGTTCGAGACAGACAGACAGACAGACAGACAGACAGACAGTTCAGATGTTGTTTTGAATAAGTTGTTTTGCCGAAGAAGAACAACAACACAGAATATTGATAAACATTAGATTGTGTCAGCAAGTGGAGAAATTTCGATATTTTGTGAAATGAATGTGTGTCATTATGAAATGGTGATGTCTTCTACTGCCTCCAGTACTGCCTTTGGGCAGGAGTGGCTCATAGCTCAATGGTAGAGCGCAGGTTTTAAGAGCAGACTGCCCAGGCATCGGTGGTTCGAGACAGACAGACAGACAGCCTTTGGGCAGGAGTGGCTCATAGCTCAATGGTAGAGCGCAGGTTTTAAGAGCAGACTGCCCAGGCATCGGTGGTTCGAGACAGACAGACAGACAGACAGACAGACAGCCTTTGGGCAGGAGTGGCTCATAGCTCAATGGTAGAGCGCAGGTTTTAAGAGCAGACTGCCCAGGCATCGGTGGTTCGAGACAGACAGACAGACAGACAGACAGACAGCCTTTGGGCAGGAGTGGCTCATAGCTCAATGGTAGAGCGCAGGTTTTAAGAGCAGACTGCCCATGCATCGGTGGTTCGAGACAGACAGACAGACAGACAGACAGCCTTTGGGCAGGAGTGGCTCATAGCTCAATGGTAGAGCGCAGGTTTTAAGAGCAGACTGCCCAGGCATCGGTGGTTCGAGACAGACAGACAGACAGACAGACAGACAGACAGCCTTTGGGCAGGAGTGGCTCATAGCTCAATGGTAGAGCGCAGGTTTTAAGAGCAGACTGCCCAGGCATCGGTGGTTCGAGACAGACAGACAGACAGACAGCCTTTGGGCAGGAGTGGCTCATAGCTCAATGGTAGAGCGCAGGTTTTAAGAGCAGACTGCCCAGGCATCGGTGGTTCGAGACAGACAGACAGACAGACAGACAGACAGACAGACAGCCTTTGGGCAGGAGTGGCTCATAGCTCAATGGTAGAGCGCAGGTTTTAAGAGCAGACTGCCCAGGCATCGGTGGTTCGAGACAGACAGACAGACAGACAGACAGCCTTTGGGCAGGAGTGGCTCATAGCTCAATGGTAGAGCGCAGGTTTTAAGAGCAGACTGCCCAGGCATCGGTGGTTCGAGACAGACAGACAGACAGACAGACAGACAGCCTTTGGGCAGGAGTGGCTCATAGCTCAATGGTAGAGCGCAGGTTTTAAGAGCAGACTGCCCAGGCATCGGTGGTTCGAGACAGACAGACAGACAGACAGACAGACAGCCTTTGGGCAGGAGTGGCTCATAGCTCAATGGTAGAACGCAGGTTTTAAGAGCAGACTGCCCAGGCATCGGTGGTTCGAGACAGACAGACAGACAGACAGACAGACAGACAGACAGCCTTTGGGCAGGAGTGGCTCATAGCTCAATGGTAGAGCGCAGGTTTTAAGAGCAGACTGCCCAGGCATCGGTGGTTCGAGACAGACAGACAGACAGACAGACAGCCTTTGGGCAGGAGTGGCTCATAGCTCAATGGTAGAGCGCAGGTTTTAAGAGCAGACTGCCCAGGCATCGGTGGTTCGAGACAGACAGACAGACAGAAAGACAGCCTTTGGGCAGGAGTGGCTCATAGCTCAATGGTAGAGCGCAGGTTTTAAGAGCAGACTGCCCAGGCATCGGTGGTTCGAGACAGACAGACAGACAGACAGACAGACAGTTCAGACGTTGTTTTGAATAAGTTGTTTTGCCGAAGAAGAACAACAACACAGAATATTGATAAACATTAGATTGTGTCAGCACGTGGAGAGATTTCGATATTTTGTGAAATGAATGTGTGTCATTATGAAATGGTGATGTCTTCTACTGCCTCCAGTACTGCCTTTGGGCAGGAGTGGCTCATAGCTCAATGGTAGAGCGCAGGTTTTAAGAGCAGACTGCCCAGGCATCGGTGGTTCGAGACAGACAGTTCAGATGTTGTTTTGAATAAGTTGTTTTGCCGAAGAAGAACAACAACACAGAATATTGATAAACATTAGATTGTGTCAGCACGTGGAGAGATTTCGATATTTTGTGAAATGAATGTGTGTCATTATGAAATGGTGATGTCTTCTACTGCCTCCAGTACTGCCTTTGGGCAGGAGTGGCTCATAGCTCAATGGTAGAGCGCAGGTTTTAAGAGCAGACTGCCCAGGCATCGGTGGTTCCAGACAGACAGACAGACAGACAGACAGACAGACAGACAGACAGACAGACAGACAGTTCAGATGTTGTTTTGAATAAGTTGTTTTGCCGAAGAAGAACAACAACACAGAATATTGATAAACATTAGATTGTGTCAGCACGTGGAGAAATTTCGATATTTTGTGAAATGAATGTGTGTCATTATGAAATGGTGATGTCTTCTACTGCCTCCAGTACTGCCTTTGGGCAGGAGTGGCTCATAGCTCAATGGTAGAGCGCAGGTTTTAAGAGCAGACTGCCCAGGCATCGGTGGTTCGAGACAGACAGACAGACAGTTCAGATGTTGTTTTGAATAAGTTGTTTTGCCGAAGAAGAACAACAACACAGAATATTGATAAACATTAGATTGTGTCAGCACGTGGAGAAATTTCGATATTTTGTGAAATGAATGTGTGTCATTATGAAATGGTGATGTCTTCTACTGCCTCCAGTACTGCCTTTGGGCAGGAGTGGCTCATAGCTCAATGGTAGAGCGCAGGTTTTAAGAGCAGACTGCCCAGGCATCGGTGGTTCGAGACAGACAGACAGACAGACAGACAGACAGACAGTTCAGATGTTGTTTTGAATAAGTTGTTTTGCCGAAGAAGAACAACAACACAGAATATTGATAAACATTAGATTGCGTCAGCACGTGGAGATATTTTGTGAAATGAATGTGTGTCATTATGAAATGGTGATGTCTTCTACTGCCTCCAGTACTGCCTTTGGGCAGGAGTGGCTCATAGCTCAATGGTAGAGCGCAGGTTTTAAGAGCAGACTGCCCAGGCATCGGTGGTTCGAGACAGACAGACAGACAGACAGACAGTTCAGATGTTGTTTTGAATAAGTTGTTTTGCCGAAGAAGAACAACAACACAGAATATTGATAAACATTAGATTGTGTCAGCACGTGGAGAAATTTCGATATTTTGTGAAATGAATGTGTGTCATTATGAAATGGTAATGTCTTCTACTGCCTCCAGTACTGCCTTTGGGCAGGAGTGGCTCATAGCTCAATGGTAGAGCGCAGGTTTTAAGAGCAGACTGCCCAGGCATCGGTGGTTCGAGACAGACAGACAGACAGACAGTTCAGATGTTGTTTTGAATAAGTTGTTTTGCCGAAGAAGAACAACAACACAGAATATTGATAAACATTAGATTGTGTCAGCACGTGGAGAGATTTCGATATTTTGTGAAATGAATGTGTGTCATTATGAAATGGTGATGTCTTCTACTGCCTCCAGTACTACCTTTGGGCAGGAGTGGCTCATAGCTCAATGGTAGAGCGCAGGTTTTAAGAGCAGACTGCCCAGGCATCGGTGGTTCGAGACAGACAGACAGACAGACAGACAGACAGACACTGAGTTCTGATGTTGCTCTGTTTTGAATAAGTTGTTTTGCCGAAGAAGAACAACAACAAAAACACAGAATATTGATAAACATTAGATTGTGTCAGCACGTGGAGAGATTTCGATATTCTGTGAAATGAATGTGTGTCATTATGAAATGGTGATAGACAGACAGACAGACAGACAGACAGACACTGAGTTCTGATGTTGCTCTGTTTTGAATAAATTGTTTTGCCGAAGAAGAAGAAGAAGAACAACAACACAGAATATTGATAAACATTGGATTGTGTCAGCACGTGGAGAGATTTCGATATTCTGTGAAATCAATGTGTCATTATGAAATGGTGATAGACACAGACAGACAGACAGACAGACACTGAGTTCTGATGTTGCTCTGTTTTGAATGAGTTGTTTTGCCGAAGAAGAAGAACAACAACAACAACAACACAGAATATTGATAAACATTAGATTGTGTCAGCACGTGGAGAGATTTCGATATTCTGTGAAATGAATGTGTGTCATTATGAAATGGTGATAGACAGACAGACAGACACTGAGTTCCGATGTTGCTCTGTTTTGAATAAGTTTTTTTGCCGAAGAAGAAGAAGAACAACAACAACAACAACACAGAATATTGATAAACATTAGATTGTGTCAGCACGTGGAGAGATTTCGATATTCTGTGAAATGAATGTGTCATTATGAAATGGTGATAGACAGACAGACAGACAGACAGACAGACCGACAGACAGACACTGAGTTCTGATGTTGCTCTGTTTTGAATAAGTTGTTTTGCCGAAGAAGAAGAAGAAGAACAACAACAACAACACAGAATATTGATAAACATTAGATTGTGTCAGCACGTGGAGAGATTTCGATATTCTGTGAAATGAATGTGTCATTATGAAATGGTGATAGACAGACAGACAGACAGACAGACACTGAGTTCTGATGTTGCTCTGTTTTGAATGAGTTGTTTTGCCAAAGAAGAAGAACAACAACAACAACACAGAATATTGATAAACATTAGATTGTGTCAGCACGTGGAGAGATTTCGATATTCTGTGAAATGAATGTGTCATTATGAAATGGTGACAGACAGACAGACAGACAGACAGACAGACAGACAGACAGACAGACAGACAAGACAGAGAGACAGACAGACACGGAGTTCTGATGTTGCTCTGTTGTGAATGAGTTGTTTTGCCGAAGAAGAAGAAGAACAACAACAACACAGAATATTGATAAACATTAGATTGTGTCAGCAAGTGGAGAGATTTCGATATTCTGTGAAATGAATGTGTCATTATGAAATGGTGATAGACAGACAGACAGACAGACAGACAGACACTGAGTTCTGATGTTGCTCTGTTTTGAATAAGTTGTTTTGCCGAAGAAGAAGAAGAAGAACAACAACAACACAGAATATTGATAAACATTGGATTGTGTCAGCACGTGGAGAGATTTCGATATTCTGTGAAATGAATGTGTCATTATGAAATGGTGATAGACAGACAGACAGACAGACAGACAGACAGACAGACAGACAGACATTAACTGAGTTCTGATGTTGCTCTGTTTTGAATGAGTTGTTTTGACGAAGAAGAAGAAGAACAACAACAACAACACAGAATATTGATAAACATTAGATTGTGTCAGCACGTGGAGAGATTTCGATATTCTGTGAAATGAATGTGTGTCATTATGAAATGGTGATAGACAGACAGACAGACAGACAGACAGACAGACACACAGACAGACACTGAGTTCTGATGTTGCTCTGTTTTGAATAAGTTGTTTTGCCGAAGAAGAAGAAGAAAAACAACAACAACAACACAGAATATTGATAAACATTAGATTGTGTCAGCACGTGGAGAGATTTCGATATTCTGTGAAATGAATGTGTGTCATTATGAAATGGTGATAGACAGACAGACAGAAAGACAGACAGACACTGAGTTCTGATGTTGCTCTGTTTTGAATAAGTTGTTTTGCCGAAGAAGAAGAAGAAGAACAACAACAACAACACAGAATATTGATAAACATTAGATTGTGTCAGCACGTGGAGAGATTTCGATATTCTGTGAAATGAATGTGTCATTATGAAATGGTGATAGACAGACAGACAGACAGACAGACACTGAGTTCTGATGTTGCTCTGTTTTGAATGAGTTGTTTTGCCGAAGAAGAAGAAGAAGAACAACAACACAGAATATTGATAAACATTAGATTATGTCAGCACGTGGAGAGATTTCGATATTCTGTGAAATGTGTCATTATGAAATGGTGATAGACAGACAGACAGACAGACAAGACAGACAGACAGACAGACAGACACTGAGTTCTGATGTTGCTCTGTTTTGAATAAGTTGTTTTGCCGACGAAGAAGAAGAAGAACAACAACAACACAGAATATTGATAAACATTAGATTGTGTCAGCACGTGGAGAGATTTCGATATTCTGTGAAATGAATGTGTGTCATTATGAAATGGTGATAGACAGACAGACAGACAGACAGACAGACAGACACTGAGTTCTGATGTTGCTTTGTTTTGAATAAGTTGTTTTGCTGAAGAAGAAGAACAACAACAACAACAACACAGAATATTGATAAACATTAGATTGTGTCAGCACGTGGAGAGATTTCGATATTCTGTGAAATGAATGTGTGTCATTATGAAATGGTGATAGACAGACAGACAGACAGACACAGAAAGACAGACAGACAGACAGACAGACAGACAGACAGACAGACAGACAGACAGACACTGAGTTCTGATGTTGCTCTGTTTTGAATAAGTTGTTTTGCCGAAGAAGAAGAACAACAACAACAACACAGAATATTAATAAACATTAGATTGTGTCGGCACGTGGAGAGATTTCGATATTCTGTGAAATGAATGTGTGTCATTATGAAATGGTGATAGACAGACAGACAGACAGACACTGAGTTCTGATGTTGCTCTGTTTTGAATAAGTTGTTTTGCCGAAGAAGAAGAACAACAACAACACAGAATATTGATAAACATTAGATTGTGTCAGCACGTGGAGAGATTTCGATATTCTGTGAAATGAATGTGTGTCATTATGAAATGGTGATAGACAGACATACAGACAGACAGACAGACACTGAGTTCTGATGTTGCCCTGTTTTGAATAAGTTGTTTTGCCGAAGAAGAAGAACAACAACAACAACACAGAATATTGATGTGACGGGTTCGTGTATGCCGTAAAGAAATAACTTGATGGCGCAGCCGCAAAAGTTCAATTTTTGGTGGGGTTTTTATTCACACCACAATAACTCGGGAAAAAATATTTACAGTGCAAATAAAATGTCCCAAACCAAAAACCCAGTGCAACAAAAATAAGTATCTACAGAGGAAATCCACAACAATAACCATTTACCAATTGCTCTACTATCGCTCCTTTCAACTCTCCGACTCTTACCAATCCCTATTCTGACTCCAACTACCACCACTATGAAACAAAAATGCAGCCCTTAAATAACCCCATGCCCCTCCCCTAGCATACCAACATTAATTGAATGGGGTTGTTCTTACAATAGCTAATATAATAATCTACAAACAGAAAAACCTCTTACAAAATAAAACCAGAACAGAATAAAACATAAATTCCCCTCATATGGCTGTTTACATAAGCAAAATGTCGACAAAATACAAATCAGTTCCACAACGTACCAAATGGTACAGTCCTGTCTGAATAGCGCGCCACAATGCGCTATTTAAGGCTCACCTCCGTAGAGCCTCGGTTTGGCCCACTCCAGGGGCGGAGCAACACCGCATCCACAGGTGAGCATTTGTATTTAGGAAGCACGCATGGGTGCCGGGTGTGCACCCCCGACGCACCACCGCGACAGTTTGGTGGACAACTCACCCGCGAATGTACCATAGGTAAACCAGTGAGCGGGACCGCGCTCCTGCGGTCCTGCCAGAAAAAAATGACAGCTCCGCTGTAGCCGCTCTCCTGCGCGAGAGAGAGGCGCGCGGAGCGAAGATGAACGGTGATGGACAGCGCGGTCTCTACCGCTCCATCACATTATCCTTCTCCTCCCCGAGGTTGACGATGTGTGGCAACCTTGATAAATAATCCGCCACAACGTTGGTTTTGCCCGCCCGATGGCGGACTTGGAACCAGAACGGCTGCAGGGACAGGTACCAGCGGGTGAGACGACTGTTGTGTACCTTCATCGAGTTAATCCATGTTAGCGCTCGATGGTCAGTCTCCAAGTCAAACTCCCTCCCCAGCAGGTAGTACCGCAAGCTCTCCAGAGCCCACTTGATGGCCAGGCCCTCCTTCTCCACAGTGGAGTACCTGGTCTCTCGTGGAAGCAGCTTACGGCTCAGGTACAAAACCGGTTGCTCCTCTCCTGACGCACCTTGGGTCAGGACAGCTCCCAGTCCCACGGCCGACGCATCAGTCTGGACCAGGAACCTCCGGCTGAAGTCGGGGCTCCTCAGCACAGGTGACGAACACAGGCAGGTCTTCAGGGTCTGGAAGGCGGTCTCGCAGTCCTCACTCCAGGTGACCGGATTCCTCTGGTCCTTCGCCGTGAGGGCGGTCAGCAGAGCAGCGATGGTGGCGAACTGGGGAACAAACCGCCTGTACCAGCCAGCCAGGCCCAAGAAAGACCTCACCTGCTTCTTGGTGCACGGCCGCGGAGTGCTGCGGATGGCCTCCACCTTGTCCATCTGCGGCCGGACCTCTCCATGTCCCAGCCGATAGCCGAGATACCGCGCTTCTTCCTGGGCCCACTGACACTTAGCCGGATTCAGTGTCAGGCCCGCCTGCTGGATCTTGCTCAGGACTCGTTCCAGGTGCTGCAAGTGCTCCTCCCAGGTGGCGCTGAAGATGACCACATCATCCAGGTAGGCAGCACTGCAGTCTTCACACCCCCGCAGGACACGGTCCATCAGCCTCTGAAAAGTGGCAGGAGCTCCATGCAGACCGAAGGGCATGACTGTGAACTGGAAGAGCCCAGCAGGTGTCCGGAACGCCGTGTATGGACGACTGGACTCTTCCAGGGGCACCTGCCAGTAGCCCTTGCAGAGGTCGAGGGTGGTGATGAACCTCGCTCGGCCAATCTTCTCCAGAAGATCGTCGATCCGGGGCATCGGGTAAGCATCAAACTCCGACATGGCGTTGAGCTTCCGGAAGTCGATGCAGATGCGGAGCGAGCCATCCTTTTTCACCACGATGACCACTGGACTGCACCACTCGGACTGCGATGGCTCGATCACCCCCAGGCGCTGCATCTCCTCCACTTCCCTCAGGAGCTTCTCCACCAGATGCTGTGGCACCCTGTAGGACCGCTGCCGGACTGGCCCCTTCTCCTTCAGGCGGACGATGTGCTCCACCAGAGCAGTCTTCCCCGGGTTGGCGGCGAACAGCTCTCTGGAACACCTCGACTCTCTGGAACACCTAGTCGAGTTGGTTGGTCTGGACCGTAGACAGGTGGTCGAGAGCTGGTTCGGCAGGCTGGTTGACGCTGGCCAGGGACGATTCCTCCTCCCCCTCACTGTCCACCTCCGTCACCAGCAGGGACGCCACAGGAACCGGAACAGGAGCCTCCTTCCACTCCTTCAACAGGTTAACGTGGTACGTCTGCCTTACCTTTTTCTTCTGTGGCTGGTGGATCTCATAAGTGACAGGACCCATCTTCCTGAGGACGGTGTAAGGGCCCTGCCACTTAGCAAGCAGCTTGCTGGTGGAGGATGGCAGTAGGAGCAGGACCTTCTGGCCGGGCTGGAACTCCCTGTGTCGGGCCTGTCTGTCGTACCACGCCTTCTGGGACTGCTGGGCCTCTCGCAGGTTGACCTCAGCCCCCTCCCGGTACTCTGCCAGCCGATCCCGCATCTCCAGCACGAATTGGACCACACTCCGATCACCGGCTGCAGACGAAGGCGCCTCCCACGTCTTCCGCAGGAGATCCAATGGCCCCTGGACGTCCCAGCCATACAACAGCTCGAACGGGGAGAACCCGGTGGAGGCTTGAGGAACCTCCCTGTATGCGAACAAGAGGAAGGGTAACCATCGGTCCCAGTCCCGCCCAGTGTCTGCTACGAACTTCTGCAGCATCTTCTTCAGCGTCTGGTTGAACCTCTCCACCAAGCCGTCCGTCTGCGGATGGTACGGGGTAGTCTTGATTGGAGAGATTCCCAGCTGGCGGTGGAAGAGCTGCAGTAGGCGGGAGGTGAAGTTAGTTCCCTGATCCGTCACGATCTCCTCGGGAATGCCGACCCTGGAAAACAACTGTACGAGACAGCGCAGCACAGCAGGGGCAGTGACCATCTGTAAGGGAAATGCCTCTGGGAACCGCATGGCACAGTCCGACACAACTAAAATGTACTGGTGCCCCCTACTGCTCTTTACCAATGGGCCAACTATGTCCATTGCTATGCGCCGAAAGGGGGTGGAGATTATGGGCATTGGTTGGAGGAAAGCACGGTCTGACTGGCGCACATAAGCGGTCTTTTGACATGTGGAACATGTTTTGCAGTACGTTTGAACATCCGTATACATGGAGGGCCAATAAAAACGGGAACTCTTGCGTAAAAAGGTCTTGTTGCGACCTAGATGACCTGCTCAGGGCAAGGTGTGGGCCAAGTGCAGGATCATCTGTCGGCAGGACACAGGCACCACTAGGTGCCTAACACCATCAGCCACAGCATACAAAACACCATTTTCTACAATAAAACACTGTTGCCCTTTTCCGCATCCAGCCCCTCAACCACCTGTTCAAACAATGGCTTTAGAGACACATCCTCCTTTTGTACAGTCCCAATGTTCTCTGGCACCTCCCACATGTCCTTTAAAGCCCCTCCTTACAGTCCGGCCCCCTCGAGTTCAGCCGTTTTTCAAATCGCCGCTGCCGGCGAGACTTCCGTGGACCCTTGTTTCCTCCCTCAAACAGGTCACTGTCCAAGGTGGGAAATGGGTCCAAACAAGGGTCCCTGGTTTGCTCAGCAGTCACCCCAGCCCTAGCCTGGGCTCGGGTGATCACGAGTCCTGACAGAGCCTTCACACCATCCATGTCCTCATTCCCCTCTTCCCGCAGTACATCTAGCAGCACCGGTAGGTCCCATCCCAAAATGGCAGCCACAGGCAACTTCTCCACCACCCCCACAGTCATCAAATACGGCTGCTCTTCCACCACAATTGTCAGTTCTGCCGTGGGGTAGGAATGCCTGTCACCATGCACACACATAATGTCCTCCTGTGAGCTACAGTCAATCACCCCGGTGGGCACCAAGTCTCTCCGTACCAGGGTTAAAAAACTACCAGAGTCAATAAGCGCACTCACAGGCTGTCCATTAATGACAACGTCCTTAAAACGCTGCCGTTGTGCTGCAGTTTTTACCTCCTCAGCTCGCGGAGTATAACAAGCACCAGTAAGCTTCGCCTTTCTGAGTGGGCACAGAGAGGCTTTGTGCCCTGGCTGCTGACAATAAAAACAGATTAGCTCCTTACCGGTACCTTGCTGACTGGCTGCTGAGCTGGGGTTCGAGGATGGCTGGTAGTTTCCTCTGCCTGCTGGTCGGAGCTGCGCCTGGAACTGTCGACCTGGACCGCCTGGGTGTGCTGCTGGGCCTCCTCGTCGGGCATTGATGTATTGCAGCGCCAGCTTGGACGCTGCTAGCCCATCTGCAGGCTCATGCTCCTTCACCCAGGTGCGAATGTCGGCCGGCAGGACACGCAGAAGCTGTTCCAGAATGATGTGCTCACCAATCTGCTCCTTCGTGTGCTGTTCAGGCCGAATCCAGCGCCGATAGAGTCCCTTCAGGCGGTGGTAAGTCTCCGTTGGATTCTCTCCTTGAGGCACCATACTGGCCCGGAACTGCTGCCGATATGTCTCTGGTGAAACATCAAACTTGGCCAGGAGCGCTTCCCTCAGGTCGGGGTACTGGTGGGCCCTCTCCTCGTCCATTGCTGTGTAGGCCTCCAGCGCCTTTCCACTGAGCAATGGCACCAGGCGGCACGCCCACTCCGACTGCGGCCATCCCCACGTCTTGGCCATGCGCTCAAAGCGCAGGAGGTAGCTTTCGATATCCTCTCCAGCCACGTATGGGGGAATTTTGGGGTCGCCGTATGGTCTCGCCTCGAGTCTGTAAAGATCGTCTCTGCTACTCACGTGCATCCTGTGAGGGTCTATGGGAGAGCTGCGGGCCCGTCGTGGAGCAGGTGTTGGTAGATCCAGCCGGAGGCTCATGGATGACCCTTCAGCTGGTGACACGGTCTCTGCAGGCGCCAGATTGTGCACTGCAGGCTTCAACTCAGCCGTTTGGGGTACTGGCATCGAAGCCCGGAGTCCTTTCAGCTCTGCCAGGAACCCCTCATCTCTCCTCTGCTGGCCTTCCATAAAATGTCTCATTAAACCAATGAACTCACCCAAAGGTTGTGTTTCTTCCTCCCTGGTAGCCAATTCTGCCTCCTCTGGCTCCAACTTCTTTTGTTGCGACCGTCTTCTCCTTCGGCTGGCCATCCCACTTCTGACACCAAATGTGACGGGTTCGTGTATGCCGTAAAGAAATAACTTGATGGCGCAGCCGCAAAAGTTCAATTTTTGGTGGGGTTTTTATTCACACCACAATAACTCGGGAAAAAATATTTACAGTGCAAATAAAATGTCCCAAACCAAAAACCCAGTGCAACAAAAATAAGTATCTACAGAGGAAATCCACAACAATAACCATTTACCAATTGCTCTACTATCGCTCCTTTCAACTCTCCGACTCTTACCAATCCCTATTCCGACTCCAACTACCACCACTATGAAACAAAAATGCAGCCCTTAAATAACCCCATGCCCCTCCCCTGGCATACCAACATTAATTGAATGGGGTTGTTCTTACAATAGCTAATATAATAATCTACAAACAGAAAAACCTCTTACAAAATAAAACCAGAACAGAATAAAACATAAATTCCCCTCATATGGCTGTTTACATAAGCAAAATGTCGACAAAATACAAATCAGTTCCACAACGTACCAAATGGTACAGTCCTGTCTGAATAGCGCGCCACAATGCGCTATTTAAGGCTCACCTCCGTAGAGCCTCGGTTTGGCCCACTCCAGGGGCGGAGCAACACCGCATCCACAGGTGAGCATTTGTATTTAGGAAGCACGCATGGGCGCCGGGTGTGCACCCCCGACGCACCACCGCGACAGTTTGGTGGACAACTCACCCGCGAATGTACCGTATGTAAAAACAGTCTGAGCGGGACCGCGCTCCTGCGGTCCTGCCAGAAAAAAATGACAGCTCCGCTGCAGCCGCTCTCCTGCGCGAGAGAGAGGCGCGCGGAGCGAAGATGAACGGTGATGGACAGCGCAGTCTCTACCGCTCCATCACAATTGATAAACATTAGATTGTGTCAGCACGTGGAGAGATTTCGATATTCTGTGAAATGAATGTGTGTCATTATGAAATGGTGATAGACAGACAGACAGACAGACACTGAGTTCTGATGTTGCTCTGTTTTGAATAAGTTGTTTTGCCGAACAAGAAGAACAACAACAACAACACAGAATATTGATAAACATTAGATTGTGTCAGCACGTGGAGAAATTTCGATACTCTGTGAAATGAATGTGTGTCATTATGAAATGGTGATAGACAGACAGACAGACAGACACTGAGTTCTGATGTTGCTCTGTATTGAATAAGTTGTTTTGCTGAAGAAGAAGAAGAAGAAGAACAACAACACAGAATATTGATAAACATTAGATTGTGTCAGCACGTGGAGAGATTTCGATATTCTGTGAAATGAATGTGTCATTATGAAATGGTGATAGACAGACAGACAGACAGACACAGTTCTGATGTTGCTCTGTTTTGAATAAGTTGTTTTGCCGAAGAAGAAGAAGAAGAACAACAACAACAACAACACAGAATATTGATAAACATTAGATTGTGTCAGCACGTGGAGAGATTTCGATATTCTGTGAAATGAATGTGTGTCATTATGAAATGGTGATAGACAGACAGACAGACAGACAGACAGACACTGAGTTCTGATGTTGCTCTGTTTTGAATAAGTTGTTTTGCCGAAGAAGAACAACAACAACAACACAGAATATTGATAAACATTAGATTGTGTCAGCACGTGGAGAGATTTCGATATTCTGTGAAATGAATGTGTGTCATTATGAAATGGTGATAGACAGACAGACAGACAGACAGACACTGAGTTCTGATGTTGCTCTGTTTTGAATAAGTTGTTTTGCCGAAGAAGAAGAAGAACAACAACAACAACACAGAATATTGATAAACATTAGATTGTGTCAGCACGTGGAGAGATTTCGATATTCTGTGAAATGAATGTGTGTCATTATGAAATGGTGATAGACAGACAGACAGACACTGAGTTCTGATGTTGCTCTGTTTTGAATAAGTTGTTTTGCCGAAGAAGAAGAACAACAACAACAACACAGAATATTGATAAACATTACATTTGGTCAGCACGTGGAGAGATTTCGATATTCTGTGAAATGAATGTGTGTCATTATGAAATGGTGATAGACAGACAGACAGACACTGAGTTCTGATGTTGCTCTGTTTTGAAACGGTTGCTTTGCCGAAGAAGAAGAACAACAACAACAACAACACAGAATATTGATAAACATTAGATTGTGTCAGCACGTGGAGAGATTTCGATATTCTGTGAAATGAATGTGTGTCATTATGAAATGGTGATAGACAGACAGACAGACAGACAGACACTGAGTTCTGATGTTGCTCTGTTTTGAATAAGTTGTTTTGCCGAACAAGAAGAACAACAACAACAACACAGAATATTGATAAACATTAGATTGTGTCAGCACGTGGAGAGATTTCGATATTCTGTGAAATGAATGTGTGTCATTATGAAATGGTGATAGACAGACAGACAGACAGACAGACAGACACGGAGTTCTGATGTTGCTCTGTTTTGAATAAGTTGTTTTGCCGAAGAAGAAGAAGAAGAAGAACAACAACACAGAATATTGATAAACATTAGATTGTGTCAGCACGTGGAGAGATTTCGATATTCTGTGAAATGAATGTGTCATTATGAAATGGTGATAGACAGACAGACAGACAGACAGACAGACAGACAGACACTGAGTTCTGATGTTGCTCTGTTTTGAATAAGTTGTTTTGCCGAGGAAGAAGAAGAAGAAGAACAACAACAACACAGAATATTGATAAACATTTGATTGTGTCAGCACGTGGAGAGATTTTGATATTCTGTTAAATGAATGTGTGTCATTATGAAATGGTGATAGACAGACAGACAGACAGACAGACACTGAGTTCTGATGTTGCTCTGTTTTGAATAAGTTGTTTTGCCGAAGAAGAAGAAGAACAACAACAACACAGAATATTGATAAACATTAGATTGTGTCAGCACGTGGAGAGATTTCGATATTCTGTGAAATGAATGTGTGTCATTATGAAATGGTGATAGACAGACAGACAGACAGACAGACACTGAGTTCTGATGTTGCTCTGTTTTGAATAAGTTGTTTTGCCGAAAGAGAAGAAGAACAACAACAACAACACAGAATATTGATAAACATTAGATTGTGTCAGCACGTGGAGAGATTTCGATATTCTGTGAAATGAATGTGTGTCATTATGAAATGGTGATAGACAGACAGACAGACAGACAGACACTGAGTTCTGATGTTGCTCTGTTTTGAATAAGTTGTTTTGCCGAAGAAGAAGAACAACAACAACAACAACACAGAATATTGATAAACATTAGATTGTGTCAGCACGTGGAGAGATTTCGATATTCTGTGAAATGAATGTGTGTCATTATGAAATGGTGATAGACAGACAGACAGACAGACAGACACTGAGTTCTGATGTTGCTCTGTTTTGAATAAGTTGTTTTGCCGAAGAAGAAGAACAACAACAACACAGAATATTGATAAACATTAGATTGTGTCAGCACGTGGAGAGATTTCGATATTCTGTGAAATGAATGTGTGTCATTATGAAATGGTGATAGACAGACAGACAGACAGACAGACAGACACTGAGTTCTGATTTTGCTCTGTTTTGAATAAGTTGTTTTGCCGAAGAAGAAGAAGAACAACAACAACAACACAGAATATTGATAAACATTAGATTGTGTCAGCACGTGGAGAGATTTCGATATTCTGTGAAATGAATGTGTGTCATTATGAAATGGTGATAGACAGACAGACAGACAGACACAGTTCTGATGTTGCTCTGTTTTGAAAAAGTTGTTTTGCCGAAAAGAAGAAGAAGAACAACAACAACACAGAATATTGATAAACATTAGATTGTGTCAGCACGTGGAGAGATTGATATTCTGTGAAATGAATGTGTGTCATTATGAAATGGTGATAGACAGACAGACAGACACTGAGTTCTGATGTTGCTCTGTTTTGAATAAGTTGTTTTGCCGAAGAAGAAGAAGAAGAACAACAACAACAACAACACAGAATATTGATAAACATTAGATTGTGTCAGCACGTGGAGAGATTTCGATATTCTGTGAAATGAATGTGTGTCATTATGAAATGGTGATAGACAGACAGACAGACAGACAGACAGACACTGAGTTCTGATGTTGCTCTGTTTTGAATAAGTTGTTTTGCCGAAGAAGAACAACAACAACAACACAGAATATTGATAAACATTAGATTGTGTCAGCACGTGGAGAGATTTCGATATTCTGTGAAATGAATGTGTGTCATTATGAAATGGTGATAGACAGACAGACAGACAGACAGACAGACACTGAGTTCTGATGTTGCTCTGTTTTGAATAAGTTGTTTTGCCGAAGAAGAAGAAGAACAACAACAACAACACAGAATATTGATAAACATTAGATTGTGTCAGCACGTGGAGAGATTTCGATATTCTGTGAAATGAATGTGTGTCATTATGAAATGGTGATAGACAGACAGACAGACAGACAGACAGACACTGAGTTCTGATGTTGCTCTGTTTTGAATAAGTTGTTTTGCCGAACAAGAAGAACAACAACAACAACACAGAATATTGATAAACATTAGATTGTGTCAGCACGTGGAGAGATTTCGATATTCTGTGAAATGAATGTGTGTCATTATGAAATGGTGATAGACAGACAGACAGACAGACAGACAGACACGGACTTCTGATGTTGCTCTGTTTTGAATAAGTTGTTTTGCCGAAGAAGAAGAAGAAGAAGAAGAACAACAACACAGAATATTGATAAACATTAGATTGTGTCAGCACGTGGAGAGATTTCGATATTCTGTGAAATGAATGTGTCATTATGAAATGGTGATAGACAGACAGACAGACAGACAGACAGACAGACAGACACTGAGTTCTGATGTTGCTCTGTTTTGAATAAGTTGTTTTGCCGAGGAAGAAGAAGAAGAAGAACAACAACAACACAGAATATTGATAAACATTTGATTGTGTCAGCACGTGGAGAGATTTTGATATTCTGTTAAATGAATGTGTGTCATTATGAAATGGTGATAGACAGACAGACAGACAGACAGACACTGAGTTCTGATGTTGCTCTGTTTTGAATAAGTTGTTTTGCCGAAGAAGAAGAAGAACAACAACAACACAGAATATTGATAAACATTAGATTGTGTCAGCACGTGGAGAGATTTCGATATTCTGTGAAATGAATGTGTGTCATTATGAAATGGTGATAGACAGACAGACAGACAGACAGACACTGAGTTCTGATGTTGCTCTGTTTTGAATAAGTTGTTTTGCCGAAAGAGAAGAAGAACAACAACAACAACACAGAATATTGATAAACATTAGATTGTGTCAGCACGTGGAGAGATTTCGATATTCTGTGAAATGAATGTGTGTCATTATGAAATGGTGATAGACAGACAGACAGACAGACAGACACTGAGTTCTGATGTTGCTCTGTTTTGAATAAGTTGTTTTGCCGAAGAAGAAGAACAACAACAACAACAACACAGAATATTGATAAACATTAGATTGTGTCAGCACGTGGAGAGATTTCGATATTCTGTGAAATGAATGTGTGTCATTATGAAATGGTGATAGACAGACAGACAGACAGACAGACACTGAGTTCTGATGTTGCTCTGTTTTGAATAAGTTGTTTTGCCGAAGAAGAAGAACAACAACAACACAGAATATTGATAAACATTAGATTGTGTCAGCACGTGGAGAGATTTCGATATTCTGTGAAATGAATGTGTGTCATTATGAAATGGTGATAGACAGACAGACAGACAGACAGACAGACACTGAGTTCTGATTTTGCTCTGTTTTGAATAAGTTGTTTTGCCGAAGAAGAAGAACAACAACAACAACAACACAGAATATTGATAAACATTAGATTGTGTCAGCACGTGGAGAGATTTCGATATTCTGTGAAATGAATGTGTGTCATTATGAAATGGTGATAGACAGACAGACAGACAGACACAGTTCTGATGTTGCTCTGTTTTGAAAAAGTTGTTTTGCCGAAAAGAAGAAGAAGAACAACAACAACACAGAATATTGATAAACATTAGATTGTGTCAGCACGTGGAGAGATTGATATTCTGTGAAATGAATGTGTGTCATTATGAAATGGTGATAGACAGACAGACAGACACTGAGTTCTGATGTTGCTCTGTTTTGAATAAGTTGTTTTGCCGAAGAAGAAGAAGAAGAACAACAACAACAACAACACAGAATATTGATAAACATTAGATTGTGTCAGCACGTGGAGAGATTTCGATATTCTGTGAAATGAATGTGTGTCATTATGAAATGGTGATAGACAGACAGACAGACAGACAGACAGACACTGAGTTCTGATGTTGCTCTGTTTTGAATAAGTTGTTTTGCCGAAGAAGAACAACAACAACAACACAGAATATTGATAAACATTAGATTGTGTCAGCACGTGGAGAGATTTCGATATTCTGTGAAATGAATGTGTGTCATTATGAAATGGTGATAGACAGACAGACAGACAGACAGACAGACACTGAGTTCTGATGTTGCTCTGTTTTGAATAAGTTGTTTTGCCGAAGAAGAAGAAGAACAACAACAACAACACAGAATATTGATAAACATTAGATTGTGTCAGCACGTGGAGAGATTTCGATATTCTGTGAAATGAATGTGTGTCATTATGAAATGGTGATAGACAGACAGACAGACAGACAGACAGACACTGAGTTCTGATGTTGCTCTGTTTTGAATAAGTTGTTTTGCCGAACAAGAAGAACAACAACAACAACACAGAATATTGATAAACATTAGATTGTGTCAGCACGTGGAGAGATTTCGATATTCTGTGAAATGAATGTGTGTCATTATGAAATGGTGATAGACAGACAGACAGACAGACAGACAGACACGGACTTCTGATGTTGCTCTGTTTTGAATAAGTTGTTTTGCCGAAGAAGAAGAAGAAGAAGAAGAACAACAACACAGAATATTGATAAACATTAGATTGTGTCAGCACGTGGAGAGATTTCGATATTCTGTGAAATGAATGTGTCATTATGAAATGGTGATAGACAGACAGACAGACAGACAGACAGACAGACAGACACGGAGTTCTGATGTTGCTCTGTTTTGAATAAGTTGTTTTGCCGAGGAAGAAGAAGAAGAAGAACAACAACAACACAGAATATTGATAAACATTTGATTGTGTCAGCACGTGGAGAGATTTTGATATTCTGTTAAATGAATGTGTGTCATTATGAAATGGTGATAGACAGACAGACAGACAGACATACACTGAGTTCTGATGTTGCTCTGTTTTGAATAAGTTGTTTTGCCGAAGAAGAAGAAGAACAACAACAACACAGAATATTGATAAACATTAGATTGTGTCAGCACGTGGAGAGATTTCGATATTCTGTGAAATGAATGTGTGTCATTATGAAATGGTGATAGACAGACAGACAGACAGACACTGAGTTCTGATGTTGCTCTGTTTTGAATAAGTTGTTTTGCCGAAAGAGAAGAAGAACAACAACAACAACACAGAATATTGATAAACATTAGATTGTGTCAGCACGTGGAGAGATTTCGATATTCTGTGAAATGAATGTGTTTCATTATGAAATGGTGATAGACAGACAGACAGACAGACAGACACTGAGTTCTGATGTTGCTCTGTTTTGAATAAGTTGTTTTGCCGAAGAAGAAGAAGAACAACAACAACAACACAGAATATTGATAAACATTAGATTGTGTCAGCACGTGGAGAGATTTCGATATTCTGTGAAATGAATGTGTGTCATTATGAAATGGTGATAGACAGACAGACAGACAGACAGACACTGAGTTCTGATGTTGCTCTGTTTTGAATAAGTTGTTTTGCCGAAGAAGAAGAACAACAACAACAACAACACAGAATATTGATAAACATTAGATTGTGTCAGCACGTGGAGAGATTTCGATATTCTGTGAAATGAATGTGTGTCATTATGAAATGGTGATAGACAGACAGACAGACAGACAGACACTGAGTTCTGATGTTGCTCTGTTTTGAATAAGTTGTTTTGCCGAAGAAGAAGAACAACAACAACACAGAATATTGATAAACATTAGATTGTGTCAGCACGTGGAGAGATTTCGATATTCTGTGAAATGAATGTGTGTCATTATGAAATGGTGATAGACAGACAGACAGACAGACAGACACTGAGTTCTGATGTTGCTCTGTTTTGAATAAGTTGTTTTGCCGAAGAAGAAGAAGAACAACAACAACAACACAGAATATTGATAAACATTAGATTGTGTCAGCACGTGGAGAGATTTCGATATTCTGTGAAATGAATGTGTGTCATTATGAAATGGTGATAGACAGACAGACAGACAGACAGACACTGAGTTCTGATTTTGCTCTGTTTTGAATAAGTTGTTTTGCCGAAGAAGAAGAAGAACAACAACAACAACACAGAATATTGATAAACATTAGATTGTGTCAGCACGTGGAGAGATTTCGATATTCTGTGAAATGAATGTGTGTCATGAAATAGTGATAGACAGACAGACAGACAGAAGGACAGAAAGACAGACAGACAGACAGACAGACACTGAGACACCGAAGAAGAAGAAGAACAACAACAACAACACAACAACAACAACAGACAGACAGACAGACAGACAGACAGACAGACACTGAGTTCTGATGTTGCTCTGTTTTGAATAAGTTGTTTTGCCGAAGAAGAAGAACAACAACAACAACAACACAGAATATTGATAAACATTAGATTGTGTCAGCACGTGGAGAGATTTCGATATTCTGTGAAATGAATGTGTGTCATTATGAAATGGTGATAGACAGACAGACAGACAGACACACAGTTCTGATGTTGCTCTGTTTTGAAAAAGTTGTTTTGCCGAAAAGAAGAAGAAGAACAACAACAACACAGAATATTGATAAACATTAGATTGTGTCAGCACGTGGAGAGATTGATATTCTGTGAAATGAATGTGTGTCATTATGAAATGGTGATAGACAGACAGACAGACACTGAGTTCTGATGTTGCTCTGTTTTGAATAAGTTGTTTTGCCGAAGAAGAAGAAGAAGAACAACAACAACAACAACAACAACACAGAATATTGATAAACATTAGATTGTGTCAGCACGTGGAGAGATTTCGATATTCTGTGAAATGAATGTGTGTCATTATGAAATGGTGATAGACAGACAGACAGACAGACAGACACTGAGTTCTGATGTTGCTCTGTTTTGAATAAGTTGTTTTGCCGAAGAAGAACAACAACAACAACACAGAATATTGATAAACATTAGATTGTGTCAGCACGTGGAGAGATTTCGATATTCTGTGAAATGAATGTGTGTCATTATGAAATGGTGATAGACAGACAGACAGACAGACAGACACTGAGTTCTGATGTTGCTCTGTTTTGAATAAGTTGTTTTGCCGAAGAAGAAGAAGAACAACAACAACAACACAGAATATTGATAAACATTAGATTGTGTCAGCACGTGGAGAGATTTCGATATTCTGTGAAATGAATGTGTGTCATTATGAAATGGTGATAGACAGACAGACAGACACTGAGTTCTGATGTTGCTCTGTTTTGAATAAGTTGTTTTGCCGAAGAAGAAGAACAACAACAACAACACAGAATATTGATAAACATTACATTTGGTCAGCACGTGGAGAGATTTCGATATTCTGTGAAATGAATGTGTGTCATTATGAAATGGTGATAGACAGACAGACAGACACTGAGTTCTGATGTTGCTCTGTTTTGAAACGGTTGCTTTGCCGAAGAAGAAGAAGAACAACAACAACAACACAGAATATTGATAAACATTAGATTGTGTCAGCACGTGGAGAGATTTCGATATTCTGTGAAATGAATGTGTGTCATTATGAAATGGTGATAGACAGACAGACAGACACTGAGTTCTGATGTTGCTCTGTTTTGAATAAGTTGTTTTGCCGAACAAGAAGAACAACAACAACAACACAGAATATTGATAAACATTAGATTGTGTCAGCACGTGGAGAGATTTCGATATTCTGTGAAATGAATGTGTGTCATTATGAAATGGTGATAGACAGACAGACAGACAGACACTGAGTTCTGATGTTGCTCTGTTTTGAATAAGTTGTTTTGCCGAAGAAGAAGAAGAACAACAACAACAACACAGAATATTGATAAACATTAGATTGTGTCAGCACGTGGAGAGATTTCGATATTCTGTGAAATGAATGTGTGTCATTATGAAATGGTGATAGACAGACAGACAGACAGACAGACACTGAGTTCTGATGTTGCTCTGTTTTGAATAAGTTGTTTTGCCGAAGAAGAAGAACAACAACAACACAGAATATTGATAAACATTAGATTGTGTCAGCACGTGGAGAGATTTCGATATTCTGTGAAATGAATGTGTGTCATTATGAAATGGTGATAGACAGACAGACAGACAGACAGACACTGAGTTCTGATGTTGCTCTGTTTTGAATAAGTTGTTTTGCCGAAGAAGAAGAAGAACAACAACAACAACACAGAATATTGATAAACATTAGATTGTGTCAGCACGTGGAGAGATTTCGATATTCTGTGAAATGAATGTGTCTCATTATGAAATGGTGATAGACAGACAGACAGAGAGACAGACACTGAGTTCTGATTTTGCTCTGTTTTGAATAAGTTGTTTTGCCGAAGAAGAAGAAGAACAACAACAACAACACAGAATATTGATAAACATTAGATTGTGTCAGCACGTGGAGAGATTTCGATATTCTGTGAAATGAATGTGTGTCATGAAATAGTGATAGACAGACAGACAGACAGAAGGACAGAAAGACAGACAGACAGACAGACAGACAGACACTGAGACACCGAAGAAGAAGAAGAAGAACAACAACAACACAACAACAACAACAGACAGACAGACAGACAGACAGACAGACAGACAGACAGACAGACAGACAGACACTGAGTTCTGATGTTGCTCTGTTTTGAATAAGTTGTTTTGCCGAAGAAGAAGAAGAACAACAACAACAACACAGAATATTGATAAACATTAGATTGTGTCAGCACGTGGAGAGATTTCGATATTCTGTGAAATGAATGTGTGTCATTATGAAATGGTGATAGACAGACAGACAGACAGACAGAGTTCTGATGTTGCTCTGTTTTGAAAAAGTTGTTTTGCCGAAAAGAAGAAGAAGAACAACAACAACACAGAATATTGATAAACATTAGATTGTGTCAGCACGTGGAGAGATTGATATTCTGTGAAATGAATGTGTGTCATTATGAAATGGTGATAGACAGACAGACAGACACTGAGTTCTGATGTTGCTCTGTTTTGAATAAGTTGTTTTGCCGAAGAAGAAGAAGAACAACAACAACAACAACAACACAGAATATTGATAAACATTAGATTGTGTCAGCACGTGGAGAGATTTCGATATTCTGTGAAATGAATGTGTGTCATTATGAAATGGTGATAGACAGACAGACAGACACTGAGTTCTGATGTTGCTCTGTTTTGAATAAGTTGTTTTGCCGAAGAAGAACAACAACAACAACACAGAATATTGATAAACATTAGATTGTGTCAGCACGTGGAGAGATTTCGATATTCTGTGAAATGAATGTGTGTCATTATGAAATGGTGATAGACAGACAGACAGACAGACAGACAGACAGACAGACAGACACGGAGTTCTGATGTTGCTCTGTTTTGAATAAGTTGTTTTGCCGAAGAAGAAGAAGAAGAACAACAACAACAACACAGAATATTGATAAACATTAGATTGTGTCAGCACGTGGAGAGATTTCGATATTCTGTGAAATGAATGTGTGTCATTATGAAATGGTGATAGACAGACAGACAGACACTGAGTTCTGATGTTGCTTTGTTTTGAATAAGTTGTTTTGCCGAAGAAGAAGAACAACAACAACAACACAGAATATTGATAAACATTACATTTGGTCAGCACGTGGAGAGATTTCGATATTCTGTGAAATGAATGTGTGTCATTATGAAATGGTGATAGACAGACAGACAGACACTGAGTTCTGATGTTGCTCTGTTTTGAAACGGTTGCTTTGCCGAAGAAGAAGAAGAACAACAACAACAACACAGAATATTGATAAACATTAGATTGTGTCAGCACGTGGAGAGATTTCGATATTCTGTGAAATGAATGTGTGTCATTATGAAATGGTGATAGACAGACAGACAGACAGACAGACACTGAGTTCTGATGTTGCTCTGTTTTGAATAAGTTGTTTTGCCGAACAAGAAGAACAACAACAACAACACAGAATATTGATAAACATTAGATTGTGTCAGCACGTGGAGAGATTTCGATATTCTGTGAAATGAATGTGTGTCATTATGAAATGGTGATAGACAGACAGACAGACAGACAGACAGACACGGAGTTCTGATGTTGCTCTGTTTTGAATAAGTTGTTTTGCCGAAGAAGAAGAAGAAGAAGAACAACAACACAGAATATTGATAAACATTAGATTGTGTCAGCACGTGGAGAGATTTCGATATTCTGTGAAATGAATGTGTCATTATGAAATGGTGATAGACAGACAGACAGACAGACAGACAGACAGACAGACACTGAGTTCTGATGTTGCTCTGTTTTGAATAAGTTGTTTTGCCGAGGAAGAAGAAGAAGAAGAACAACAACAACACAGAATATTGATAAACATTTGATTGTGTCAGCACGTGGAGAGATTTTGATATTCTGTGAAATGAATGTGTGTCATTATGAAATGGTGATAGACAGACAGACAGACAGACACTGAGTTCTGATGTTGCTCTGTTTTGAATAAGTTGTTTTGCCGAAGAAGAAGAAGAACAACAACAACACAGAATATTGATAAACATTAGATTGTGTCAGCACGTGGAGAGATTTCGATATTCTGTGAAATGAATGTGTGTCATTATGAAATGGTGATAGACAGACAGACAGACAGACACTGAGTTCTGATGTTGCTCTGTTTTGAATAAGTTGTTTTGCCGAAAGAGAAGAAGAACAACAACAACAACACAGAATATTGATAAACATTAGATTGTGTCAGCACGTGGAGAGATTTCGATATTCTGTGAAATGAATGTGTGTCATTATGAAATGGTGATAGACAGACAGACAGACAGACAGACAGACAGACACTGAGTTCTGATGTTGCTCTGTTTTGAATAAGTTGTTTTGCCGAAGAAGAAGAACAACAACAACAACACAGAATATTGATAAACATTAGATTGTGTCAGCACGTGGAGAGATTTCGATATTCTGTGAAATGAATGTGTGTCATTATGAAATGGTGATAGACAGACAGACAGACAGACAGACACTGAGTTCTGATGTTGCTCTGTTTTGAATAAGTTGTTTTGCCGAAGAAGAAGAACAACAACAACAACAACACAGAATATTGATAAACATTAGATTGTGTCAGCACGTGGAGAGATTTCGATATTCTGTGAAATGAATGTGTGTCATTATGAAATGGTGATAGACAGACAGACAGACAGACAGACACTGAGTTCTGATGTTGCTCTGTTTTGAATAAGTTGTTTTGCCGAAGAAGAAGAACAACAACAACACAGAATATTGATAAACATTAGATTGTGTCAGCACGTGGAGAGATTTCGATATTCTGTGAAATGAATGTGTGTCATTATGAAATGGTGATAGACAGACAGACAGACAGACAGACAGACACTGAGTTCTGATGTTGCTCTGTTTTGAATAAGTTGTTTTGCCGAAGAAGAAGAAGAACAACAACAACAACACAGAATATTGATAAACATTAGATTGTGTCAGCACGTGGAGAGATTTCGATATTCTGTGAAATGAATGTGTCTCATTATGAAATGGTGATAGACAGACAGACAGACAGACAGACACTGAGTTCTGATTTTGCTCTGTTTTGAATAAGTTGTTTTGCCGAAGAAGAACAACAACAACAACACAGAATATTGATAAACATTAGATTGTGTCAGCACGTGGAGAGATTTCGATATTCTGTGAAATGAATGTGTGTCATGAAATAGTGATAGACAGACAGACAGACAGACAGAAGGACAGAAAGACAGACAGACAGACAGACAGACACTGAGACACCGAAGAAGAAGAAGAACAACAACAGACAGACAGACAGACAGACAGACAGACAGACAGACAGACAGACAGACAGACAGACAGACAGACAGACACTGAGTTCTGATGTTGCTCTGTTTTGAATAAGTTGTTTTGCCGAAGAAGAAGAAGAAGAACAACAACAACAACACAGAATATTGATAAACATTAGATTTTGTCAGCACGTGGAGAGATTTCGATATTCTGTGAAATGAATGTGTGTCATTATGAAATGGTGATAGACAGACAGACAAACACTGAGTTCTGATGTTGCTCTGTTTTGAATAAGTTGTTTTGCCGAAGAAGAAGAAGAACAACAACAACAACACAGAATATTGATAAACATTAGATTGTGTCAGCACGTGGAGAGATTTCGATATTCTGTGAAATGAATGTGTGTCATTATGAAATGGTGATAGACAGACAGACACTGAGTTCTGATGTTGCTCTGTTTTGAATAAGTTGTTTTGCCGAAGAAGAAGAAGAACAACAACAACAACACAAAATATTGATAAACATTAGATTGTGTCAGCACGTGGAGAGATTTCGATATTCTGTGAAATGAATGTGTGTCATTATGAAATGGTGATAGACAGACAGACAGACAGACACTGAGTTCTGATGTTGCTCTGTTTTGAATAAGTTGTTTTGCCGAAGAAGAAGAAGAACAACAACAACACAGAATATTGATAAACATTAGATTGTGTCAGCACGTGGAGAGATTTCGATATTCTGTGAAATGAATGTGTGTCATTATGAAATGGTGATAGACAGACAGACAGACAGACACTGAGTTCTGATGTTGCTCTGTTTTGAATAAGTTGTTTTGCCGAAGAAGAAGAAGAAGAACAACAACAACACAGAATATTGATAAACATTAGATTTTGTCAGCACGTGGAGAGATTTCGATATTCTGTGAAATGAATGTGTGTCATTATGAAATGGTGATAGACAGTCAGACAGACAGAGAGACAGACAGACAGACAGACACTGAGTTCTGTTGTTGCTCTGTTTTGAATAAGTTGTTTTGCCGAAGAAGAAGAAGAACAAAAACAACAACACAGAATATTGATAAACATTAGATTGTGTCAGCACGTGGAGAGATTGATATTCTGTGAAATAAATGTGTGTCATTATGAAATGGTGATAGACAGACAGACAGAAAGACAGACAGACAGACAGACACTGAGTTCTGATGTTGCTCTGTTTTGAATAAGTTGTTTTGCTGAAGAAGAAGAACAACAACACAGAATATTGATAAACATTAGATTGTGTCAGCACGTGGAGAGATTTCGATATTTTGTGAAATGAATGTGTGTCATTATGAAATGGTGATGTCTTCTACTGCCTCCAGTACTGCCTTTGGGCAGGAGTGGCTCATAGCTCAAAGGTAGAGCGCAGGTTTTAAGAGCAGACTGCCCAGCCATCGGTGGTTCTTCACAGACAGACCAGACAGACAGACCAGACCAGACAGACCAGACCAGACAGACAGACAGACAGACAGACAGACCAGACAGACCAGACAGACAGACCAGACAAACCAGACAGACCAGACAGACAGACACTGAGTTCTGATGTTGCTCTGTTTTGAATAAGTTGTTTTGCCGAAGAAGAAGAAGAACAACAACAACACAGAATATTGATGAACATTAGATTGTGTCAGCACGTGGAGAGATTTCGATATTCTGTAAAATGAATGTGTGTCATTATGAAATGGTGATAGACAGACAGACAGACAGACAGACAGACAGACAGAGACACTGAGTTCTGTTGTTGCTCTGTTTTGAATAAGTTGTTTTGCCGAAGAAGAAGAACAAAAACAACAACACAGAATATTGATAAACATTAGATTGTGTCAGCACGTGGAGAGATTTCGATATTCTGTGAAATAAATGTGTGTCATTATGAAATGGTGATAGACAGACAGACAGAAAGACAGACAGACAGACAGACACCGAGTTCTGATGTTGCTCTGTTTTGAATAAGTTGTTTTGCTGAAGAAGAAGAACAACAACACAGAATATTGATAAACATTAGATTGTGTCAGCACGTGGAGAGATTTCGATATTCTGTGAAATGAATGTGTGTCATTATGAAATGGTGATAGACAGACAGACAGACAGACAGTTCAGATGTTGTTTTGAATAAGTTGTTTTGCCGAAGAAGAACAACTACACAGAATATTGATAAACATTAGATTGTGTCAGCACGTGGAGAGATTTCGATATTTTGTGAAATGAATGTGTGTCATTATGAAATGGTGATGTCTTCTACTGCCTCCAGTACTGCCTTTGGGCAGGAGTGGCTCATACCTCAAAGGTAGAGCGCAGGTTTTAAGAGCAGACTGCCCAGCCATCGGTGGGTCGACACAGACAGACCAGACAGACAGACCAGACAGACCAGACAGACCAGACCAGACAGACCAGACAGACCAGACCAGACAGACCAGACAGACCAGACAGACAGACAGACAGACAGACCAGACAGACAGACCAGACAGACAGACCAGACAGACAGACCAGACAGACAGACCAGACAGACAGACCAGACACTGAGTTCTGATGTTGCTCTGTTTTGAATAAGTTGTTTTGCCGAAGAAGAAGAACAACAACAACACAGAATATTGATAAACATTAGATTGTGTCAGCACGTGGAGAGATTTCGATATTCTGTGAAATGAATGTGTGTCATTATGAAATGGTGATAGACAGACAGACAGACACTGAGTTCTGATGTTGCTCTGTTTTGAATAAGTTCTTTTGCCGAAGAACAACAACAACACAGAATATTGATAAACATTAGATTGTGTCAGCACGTGGAGAGATTTTGATATTCTGTGAAATGAATGTGTGTCATTATGAAATGGTGATAGACAGACAGACAGACAAACAGACAGACACACACTGAGTTCTGATTTTGCTCTGTTTTGAATAAGTTGTTTTGCCGAAGAAGAAGAACAACAACAACAACACAGAATATTGATAAACATTAGATTGTGTCAGCACGTGGAGAGATTTCGATATTCTGTGAAATGAATGTGTGTCATTATGAAATGGTGATAGACAGACAGACAGACAGACACTGAGTTCTGATGTTGCTCTGTTTAGAATAAGCTGTTTTGCCGAAGAAGAAGAAGAACAACAACAACAACACAGAATATTGATAGATAGATAGATAGATACTTTATTAATCCCGGAGGAAATTGCATAAACATTAGATTGTGTCAGCACGTGGAGAGATTTCGATATTCTGTGAAATGAATGTGTGTCATTATGAAATGGTGATAGACAGACAGACAGACAGACACTGAGTTCTGATGTTGCTCTGTTTTGAATAAGTTGTTTTGCCAAAGAAGAAGAAGAACAACAACAACAACACAGAATATTGATAAACATTAGATTGTGTCAGCACGTGGAGAGATTTCGATATTCTGTGAAATGAATGTGTGTCATTATGAAATGGTGATAGACAGACAGACAAAGACAGACAGACAGACAGACAGACAGACACTGAGTTCTGATGTTGCACTGTTTTGAATAAGTTGTGTTGCCGAAGAAGAAGAAGAACAACAACAACACAGAATATTGATAAACATTAGATTGTGTCAGCACGTGGAGAGATTTCGATATTCTGTGAAATGAATGTGTGTCATTATGAAATGGTGATAGACAGACAGACAGACAGACAGACAGACACACAGACAGACACTGAGTTCTGATGTTGCTCTGTTTTGAATAAGTTGTTTTGCCGAAGAAGAA
>NW_027172338.1:465000-470000 GCF_040054535.1 Antennarius striatus
AGACAGACAGACAGACAGACACTGAGTTTTGATGTTGCTCTGTTTTGAATAAGTTGTTTTGCCGAAGAAGAAGAAGAACAACAACAACAACACAGAATATTGATAAACATTAGTGTCAAGTGTTTTGCTTTCTTTCTAACCCCACACTTGAAGGGGTGTACCAACGCCGAACATCAAAAGGCTGGAATTCACTCAAAGACCAGGTTGTTGCTTCTTTTTCTTTTATTTTTCTTTACAACCTTTTTCTTCAATAGTCTTCAGAGTAGTAGTAGCAGGTGAAAAACCTTAAACATCACATAATTATCATAATGAAAAACAGGTTCTAATAAATTAAAAAAGTTATCAGACCCATAATCAATAATTATAATAAATACAAATTTAATATTGATCAATTATCAAACCCTTTCACATTAACCAAGTGCATGAAAAGATATTTACTTATTTTTCCTTTAAGTTAAAACAGATGTAAGTAATTTCAATGTAAATTCATCAAAATAGATAAAATACATTTTTGTTTTTTCTTTTAACCCATGAAACCAATGAATTAAGCATTTCACTAAACCAACATATAAATTAATAACTAATCAACACACAATTCCTCACCAGGTTTAGACACACATTTAAATCCCATATCCACTATAAAATTACTATTCTTTTTTCAGTAAGTCACATTTATAGCAGCCTTAAACACGCCGTCTGCATATAGAGAAAAAATATTACCTGTTTATCCCATGCCCTCACTAGCAGTCAACATTTACACACAGCACCGGACGCTACAAATAACTTCACCCACACTTCAGATACCTCGCATCCACACATGAAATTAAAGTGTTCTTACCGGCGGTCCGTTCGGCTCTTTGTTAGTACGATTTTCGCGCTCTGTGGGGAAACTTAACTTTTCTGCTCCGTTGTGGCGTCTCTTCACTCTGCTTGATTTGACACAGGTGAGTAATCAAAATGCTCACACCCCAGCTGATGAGCCGGGAGCGCCCATCGCCGCAATCACACACCCCCACACGCAAACTACTACAAAATGTGCAAAACAAATGGCCGAACTCTCCCGAATTACACCCCAACCTCATCCGGGACCACCCAGATGAACACGGGTGCAGACGTGTTCTGCCGGATACGCTATAATGAAAACACAGTTTCCACAGCTAGTGATGGGCAAATGAAGCTTTTGTGAAGCCCTGAATCATTTGAGCCAACTGGTTCAAAAATGGGTTCATTAGTCGAAGCTTCAGTTATAGTGACCTCTCCTGGTAAAGTTCAAACCCTGAACTGCAAGTTAGTTTGACAAGAAGCTTTCAACTACACACATGCACAATCATCTCCTTTTTGCTTGGACTTAAAGTATCTTTCATTTTAAATTTTGATATACCCTAGACTAAATATTATATTCTATGCACTTATAATAATTGACAAATGTGTGGAGTGTTGTTGAGGAGCGAATGCAGGGAAAATCTGGTATTGGTTTGGTGTGCTTGTGCAACTATGGAAGGGCTGATAATTTGGGATGAGGGTGGTCAAAGATTTTTATTGAGATGCATTATTTTTTCCACAGTATTTGGATTAAGTCCGTTTCTTTTCTTAGTGACAATTTCTCCACATTTGGAGAAGACTCGTTCACATGGAACAGATGAAGCCGGGGTGCATAAAATTTTTTGCCAGTTTAAACAAATTTGGGTAAACATTCTTGTGGTTCTTCCATTAATCCACTGGGTCTTCTGACTTGGCCAGTGCTGGTTCGGTTAAGTACCGCTGCACCTCCACAGTTGCGTCTGCAGTAGCATTCCTTGCCCTCCTTGAATCCGACGTATCTCGGTCCAGCGTTTCCCAAAGGTTCCCATCTCAAAGACAAACACGACAACAATCATCAGCATTTTAACTTTTTGGAAAAAAATCAGTCACAAATGAGGTCACTTTTCCCTCAAGTCTCCATTCCTCCATCAGAGATGTTGTGGCTGCACTGATGTTAGCTGCAGTATGTGCTTTAGGGAACGGCACCACTCCCAGGAGCACTGTTGCCACCTTCATCGGGTCCTCAATGTAGTGGCAGGTCACTGCAACACAGGCCTCCATGTTTCCCAAAGATGTCCACATATCAGCAGTGAGACTCACAGCCTCCACCCTCACCATTACAGCCTTGGCCTTGGTCTTCTCCTCCTCATATTTCTGAAGCACCATGCTCTTGAGAGCTCGCCTGGATGGAAGAACGTATGAGGGATCAAGCAATCCCACGAACTCCTTGAAGCCACAGTCATCCACGATGGAAAAAGGCTTTCACCACCAGATTTACCAGAGCTTCATCCAGCTCTCGCTTCCGGTCGACTAGGACAAATAGACAGAAATAAAAAGTAAATGATTAAAATAATACCAGAAGATTAATGTGAAACTACACTTAAGTTAAGCTGGCCTACGACTCATGAAACACAGCCAGACCACATTGTGTTAGTGTGTCTAATAATATAATAATATAACCAACCTTGATTTGGGGTCCCCTGATTTCCAGCAGCTCCATGTTTGGCAGTGAAGTGTCTAATCATGGAGGAAGTATTCCCATGATACTTCAGTTCAGCAGAACACACCAACCAGACCTGAACAGAACATTATTTGTAAATAATAATACAGTTTGACTCTATAAAGTTGTCACATAAACAGCATAAGTTATTATCATTAATCAATATACACGGATGGTAGACCATAGCTATAGCTAGTTACTGTTAGACATGTAACTTCCTTCATTACAGATGTGACATTACACCTACCTTACCAGCAGAGATCAGAATGAAGTGTTCCCACATTTCAGAACAACCTGTCTCCCTGACTGGCTCCATAATGATCCAACGATCCAAAAAAGCAACGCAACGCAATAACAACAGCAAGAACAACTCTCCGACAAAAACCCACAAGCTGCATTTTCCAGAGCGTATACAAAGGAGTTTTGGTGCCAACATTCAAAACTGTCACAGGTGAGGAGGCGTGTCAGTGAATGACATGCTTGGACCGCGAACCAGTCAGGTGGTTCCCTCGGGAAACGAAGCAGTTGCTGCTTTGGACGTCATTGTCACGTGACTATCTTCCGCCCCAAAGCAAGCTCCGAAGCAGTGGTTCTATTGAATTGTAGTTCTAGGGTTTGAAACGTGTACCGAAGCTTCAGTGTCGAACTGCCATCACTATCCACAGCTAAGATCTGGTTGATCGTGCGCGCTTCAACACCGCCATGGTTACGCACACGCATCAGCTAGATCTTAGCTGTGGAAACTGTGTTTTCATTATAGCCTATCCGGCAGAACACGTCTGCACCCGTGTTCATCTGGGTGGTCCCGGATGAGATTGGGGTGTAATTCGGGAGAGTTCGGCCATTTGTTTTGCACATTTTGTAGTAGTTTGCGTGTGGGGGTGTGTGATTGCGGCGATGGGCGCTCCCGGCTCATCAGCTGGGGTGTGAGCATTTTGATTACTCACCTGTGTCAAATCAAGCAGAGTGAAGAGACGCCACAACGGAGCAGAAAAGTTAAGTTTCCCCACAGAGCGCGAAAATCGTAACTAACAAAGAGCCGAACGGACCGCCGGTAAGAACACTTTAATTTCATGTGTGGATGCGAGGTATCTGAAGTGTGGGTGAAGTTATTTGTAGCGTCCGGTGCTGTGTGTAAATGTTGACTGCTAGTGAGGGCATGGGATAAACAGGTAATATTTTTTCTCTATATGCAGACGGCGTGTTTAAGGCTGCTATAAATGTGACTTACTGAAAAAAGAATAGTAATTTTATAGTGGATATGGGATTTAAATGTGTGTCTAAACCTGGTGAGGAATTGTGTGTTGATTAGTTATTAATTTATATGTTGGTTTAGTGAAATGCTTAATTCATTGGTTTCATGGGTTAAAAGAAAAAACAAAAATGTATTTTATCTATTTTGATGAATTTACATTGAAATTACTTACATCTGTTTTAACTTAAAGGAAAAATAAGTAAATATCTTTTCATGCACTTGGTTAATGTGAAAGGGTTTGATAATTGATCAATATTAATTTGTATTTATTATAATTATTGATTATGGGTCTGATAACTTTTTTAATTTATTAGAACCTGTTTTTCATTATGATAATTATGTGATGTTTAAGGTTTTTCACCTGCTACTACTACTCTGAAGACTATTGAAGAAAAAGGTTGTAAAGAAAAATAAAAGAAAAAGAAGCAACAACCTGGTCTTTGAGTGAATTCCAGCCTTTTGATGTTCGGCGTTGGTACACCCCTTCAAGTGTGGGGTTAGAAAGAAAGCAAAACACTTGACAGTGAAAAACCGTGAAAATGAAAAACCGTGAAAATTGTGTCAGCACGTCGAGAGATTTCGATATTCTGTGAAATGAATGTGTGTCATTATGAAATGGTGATAGACAGACAGACAGACAGACACACAGACAGACAGACACACAGACAGACAGACACACAGACAGACAGACACACAGACAGACAGACACACAGACAGACAGACACACAGACAGACAGACACACAGACAGACAGACACACAGACAGACACACAGACAGACACACAGACAGACACACAGACAGACACACAGACAGACACACAGACAGACACACAGACAGACACACAGACAGACACACAGACAGACACACAGACAGACAGACACACAGACAGACACACAGACAGACACACAGACAGACACACAGACAGACACACAGACAGACACACAGACAGACACACAGACAGACACACAGACAGACACACAGACAGACACACAGACAGACACACAGACAGACACACAGACAGACACACAGACAGACACACAGACAGACACACAGACAGACACACAGACAGACACACAGACAGACACACAGACAGACACACAGACAGACACACAGACAGACACACAGACAGACACACAGACAGACACACAGACAGACACACAGACAGACACACAGACAGACACACAGACAGACACACAGACAGACACACAGACAGACACACAGACA
>NW_027172338.1:477500-485000 GCF_040054535.1 Antennarius striatus
AATATTGATAAACATTAGATTGTGTCAGCACGTGGAGAGATTTCGATATTCTGTGAAATGAATGTGTGTCATTATGAAATGGTGATAGACAGACAGACAGACAGACAGACAGACAGACACACAGACACACAGACACACAGAATGACACACAGACAGACACTGAGTTCTGATATATCTCTTTTTGGAATAAGTTGTTTTGCCGAAGAAGAACAACAACAACACAGAATATTGATAAACATTAGATTGTGTCAGCACGTGGAGAGATTTCGATATTCTGTGAAATGAATGTGTGTCATTATGAAATGGTGATAGACAGACAGACAGACACTGAGTTTTGATATTGCTCTGTTTTGAATAAGTTGTTTTGCCGAAGAAGAAGAACAACAACAACAACACAGAATATTGATAAACATTAGATTGTGTCAGCACGAGGAGAGATTTCGATATTCTGTGAAATGAATGTGTGTCATTATGAAATGGTGATAGACAGACAGACAGACAGACAGACACTGAGTTCTGATTTTCCTCTGTTTTGAATAAGTTGTTTTGCCGAAGAAGAAGAACAACAACAACAACAACACAGAATATTGATAAACATTAGATTGTGTCAGCACGTGGAGAGATTTCGATATTCTGTGAAATGAATGTGTGTCATTATGAAATGGTGATAGACAGACAGACAGACAGACAGACACTGAGTTCTGATGTTGCTCTGTTTTGAATAAGTTGTTTTGCCGAAGAAGAAGAAGAAGAACAACAACAACACAGAATATTGATAAACATTAGATTGTGTCAGCACGTGGAGAGATTTCGATATTCTGTGAAATGAATGTGTGTCATTATGAAATGGTGATAGACAGACAGACAGACAGACAGACAGACACTGAGTTTTGATTTTGCTCTGTTTTGAATAAGTTGTTTTGCCGAACAACAAGAACAACACAGAATATTGATAAACATTAGATTGTGTCAGCACGTGGAGAGATTTCGATATTCTGTGAAATGAATGTGTGTCATTATGAAATGGTGATAGACAGACAGACAGACAGACACTGAGTTCTGATGTTGCTCTGTTTTGAATAAGTTGTTTTGCCGAAGAAGAAGAAAAACAAAAACACAGAATATTGATAAACATTAGATTGTGTCAGCACGTGGAGAGATTTCGATATTCTGTGAAATGAATGTGTGTCATTATGAAATGGTGAGACAGACAGACAGACAGACAGACAGAGACTGAGTTCTGATGTTGCTCTGTTTTGAATAAGTTGTTTTGCCGAAGAAGAAGAACAACAACAACAACAACACAGAATATTGATAAACATTAGATTGTGTAAGCACGTGGAGAGATTTTGATATTCTGTGAAATGAATGTGTGTCATTATGAAATGGTGATAGACAGACAGACAGACAGACAGACAGAGACTGAGTTCTGATGTTGCTCTGTTTTGAATAAGTTGTTTTGCCGAAGAAGAAGAAGAACAACAACAACGACACAGAATATTGATAAACATTAGATTGTGTAAGCACGTGGAGAGATTTTGATATTCTGTGAAATGAATGTGTGTCATTATGAAATGGTGATAGACAGACAGACAGACAGACACTGAGTTCTGATTTTGCTCTGTTTTGAATAAGTTGTTTTGCTGAAGAAGAAGAAGAACAACAACAACAACAACACAGAATATTGATAAACATTAGATTGTGTCAGCACGTGGAGAGATTTCGATATTCTGTGAAATGAATGTGTGTCATTATGAAATGGTGATAGACAGACAGACAGACAGACAGACAGACACTGAGTTCTGATGTTGCTCTTTTTTGAATAAGTTGTTTTGCCGAAGAAGAACAACAACAACACCACAGAATATTGATAAACATTAGATTGTGTCAGCACGTGGAGAGATTTCGATATTCTGTGAAATGAATGTGTGTCATTATGAAATGGTGATAGACAGACAGACAGACAGACAGACAGACACTGAGTTCTGATGTTGCTCTGTTTTGAATAAGTTGTTTTGCCGAAGAAGAAGAACAACAACAACAACAACACAGAATATTGATAAACATTAGATTGTGTCAGCACGTGGAGAGATTTCGATATTCTGTGAAATGAATGTGTGTCATTATGAAATAGTGATAGACAGACAGACAGACAGACAGAGAGACAGACACTGAGTTCTGATGTTGCTCTGTTTTGAATAAGCTGTTTTGCCGAAGAACAAGAAGAAGAACAACAACAACACCACAGAATATTGATAAACATTAGATTGTGTCAGCACGTGGAGAGATTTCGATATTCTGTGAAATGAATGTGTGTCATTATGAAATGGTGATAGACAGACAGACAGACAGACAGACAGACAGAGACTGAGTTCTGATGTTGCTCTGTTTTGAATAAGTTGTTTTGCCGAAGAAGAAGTACAACAACACAGAATATTGATAAACATTAGATTGTGTCAGCACGTGGAGAGATTTCGATATTCTGTGAAATGAATGTGTGTCATTATGAAATGGTGATAGACAGACAGACAGACAGACAGACAGACACACAGACACACAGACACACAGACACACAGAATGACACACAGACAGACACTGAGTTCTGATATATCTCTGTTTGGAATAAGTTGTTTTGCCGAAGAAGAACAACAACAACACAGAATATTGATAAACATTAGATTGTGTCAGCACGTGGAGAGATTTCGATATTCTGTGAAATGAATGTGTGTCATTATGAAATAGTGATAGACAGACAGACAGACAGACAGACAGAGAGACAGACACTGAGTTCTGATGTTGCTCTGTTTTAAATAAGCTGTTTTGCCGAAGAACAAGAAGAAGAACAACAACAACACCACAGAATATTGATAAACATTAGATTGTGTCAGCACGTGGAGAGATTTCGATATTCTGTGAAATGAATGTGTGTCATTATGAAATGGTGATAGACAGACAGACAGATAGACAGACAGACACTGAGTTCTGATGTTGCTCTGTTTTGAATAAGTTGTTTTGCCGAAGAAGAAGAAGAAGAAGAACAACAACACAGAATATTGATAAACATTAGATTGTGTCAGCACGTGGAGAGATTTCGATATTCTGTGAAATGAATGTGTGTCATTATGAAATGGTGATAGACAGACAGACAGACAGACACACAGAAAGACACACAGACAGACACACAGATAGACACACAGACAGACACTGAGTTCTGATATATCTCTGTTTTGAATAAGTTGTTTTGCCGAAGAAGAACAACAACAACACAGAATATTGATAAACATTAGATTGTGTCAGCACGTGGAGAGATTTCGATATTCTGTGAAATGAATGTGTGTCATTATGAAATGGTGATAGACAGACAGACAGACAGACACTGAGTTTTGATTTTGCTCTGTTTTGAATAAGTTGTTTTGCCGAAGAACAAGAACAACAAGAACAACACAGAATATTGATAAACATTAGATTGTGTCAGCACGTGGAGAGATTTCGATATTCTGTGAAATGAATGTGTGTCATTATGAAATGGTGATAGACAGACAGACAGACAGACACTGAGTTCTGATGTTGCTCTGTTTTGAATAAGTTGTTTTGCCGAAGAAGAAGAACAACAACACCACAGAATATTGATAAACATTAGATTGTGTCAGCACGTGAAGAGATTTCGATATTCTGTGAAATGAATGTGTGTCATTTTGAAATGGTGATAGACAGACAGACAGACAGACAGACAGACACTGAGTTCTGATGTTGCTCTTTTTTGAATAAGTTGTTTGGCCGAAGAAGAACAACAACAACACCACAGAATATTGATAAACATTAGATTGTGTCAGCACGTGAAGAGATTTCGATATTCTGTGAAATGAATGTGTGTCATTATGAAATAGTGATAGACAGACAGACAGACAGACAGACAGAGAGACAGACACTGAGTTCTGATGTTGCTCTGTTTTAAATAAGCTGTTTTGCCGAAGAACAAGAAGAAGAACAACAACAACACCACAGAATATTGATAAACATTAGATTGTGTCAGCACGTGGAGAGATTTCGATATTCTGTGAAATGAATGTGTGTCATTATGAAATGGTGATAGACAGACAGACAGACAGACAGACAGATAGACAGACAGACACCGAGTTCTGATGTTGCTCTGTTTTGAATAAGTTGTTTTGCCGAAGAAGAAGAAGAAGAACAACAACAACACAGAATATTGATAAACATTAGATTGTGTCAGCACGTGGAGAGATTTCGATATTCTGTGAAATGAATGTGTGTCATTATGAAATGGTGATAGACAGACAGACAGACAGACACACAGAAAGACACACAGACAGACACACAGAAAGACACACAGACAGACACTGAGTTCTGATATATCTCTGTTTTGAATAAGTTGTTTTGCCGAAGAAGAAGTACAACAACACAGAATATTGATAAACATTAGATTGTGTCAGCACGTGGAGAGATTTCGATATTCTGTGAAATGAATGTGTGTCATTATGAAATGGTGATAGACAGACAGACAGACAGACAGACAGACAGACAGACACTGAGTTTTGATTTTGCTCTGTTTTGAATAAGTTGTTTTGCCGAACAACAAGAACAACAAGAACAACACAGAATATTGATAAACATTAGATTGTGTCAGCACGTGGAGAGATTTCGATATTCTGTGAAATGAATGTGTGTCATTATGAAATAGTGATAGACAGACAGACAGACAGACACTGAGTTCTGATGTTGCTCTGTTTTGAATAAGTTGTTTTGCCGAAGAAGAAGAAAAACAAAAACACAGAATATTGATAAACATTAGATTGTGTCAGCACGTGGAGAGATTTCGATATTCTGTGAAATGAATGTGTGTTATTATGAAATGGTGATAGACAGACAGACAGACAGACACTGAGTTCTGATTTTGCTCTGTTTTGAATAAGTTGTTTTGCTGAAGAAGAAGAACAACAACAACAACAACAACACAGAATATTGATAAACATTAGATTGTGTCAGCACGTGGAGAGATTTCGATATTCTGTGAAATGAATGTGTGTCATTATGAAATGGTGATAGACAGACAGACAGACAGACAGACAGACACTGAGTTCTGATGTTGCTCTTTTTTGAATAAGTTGTTTTGCCGAAGAAGAACAACAACAACACCACAGAATATTGATAAACATTAGATTGTGTCAGCACGTGGAGAGATTTCGATATTCTGTGAAATGAATGTGTGTCATTATGAAATGGTGATAGACAGACAGACAGACAGACAGACAGACACTGAGTTCTGATGTTGCTCTGTTTTGAATAAGTTGTTTTGCCGAAGAAGAAGAAGAACAACAACAACAACACAGAATATTGATAAACATTAGATTGTGTCAGCACGTGGAGAGATTTCGATATTCTGTGAAATGAATGTGTGTCATTATGAAATAGTGATAGACAGACAGACAGACAGACAGACAGACAGACAGACAGAGAGACAGACACTGAGTTCTGATGTTGCTCTGTTTTGAATAAGCTGTTTTGCCGAAGAACAAGAAGAAGAACAACAACAACACCACAGAATATTGATAAACATTAGATTGTGTCAGCACGTGGGGAGATTTCGATATTCTGTGAAATGAATGTGTGTCATTATGAAATGGTGATAGACAGACAGACAGACAGACAGACAGACAGAGACTGAGTTCTGATGTTGCTCTGTTTTGAATAAGTTGTTTTGCCGAAGAAGAAGTACAACAACACAGAATATTGATAAACATTAGATTGTGTCAGCACGTGGAGAGATTTCGATATTCTGTGAAATGAATGTGTGTCATTATGAAATGGTGATAGACAGACAGACAGACAGACAGAGAGACAGACACTGAGTTCTGATGTTGCTCTGTTTTAAATAAGCTGTTTTGCCGAAGAACAAGAAGAAGAACAACAACAACACCACAGAATATTGATAAACATTAGATTGTGTCAGCACGTGGAGAGATTTCGATATTCTGTGAAATGAATATGTGTCATTATGAAATGGTGATAGACAGACAGACAGATAGACAGACAGACACTGAGTTCTGATGTTGC
Source organism: Antennarius striatus (assembly GCF_040054535.1). Taxonomy (NCBI): domain Eukaryota; kingdom Metazoa; phylum Chordata; class Actinopteri; order Lophiiformes; family Antennariidae; genus Antennarius; species Antennarius striatus. Next base: position 483,576 of record NW_027172338.1, read on the forward strand.
TCTGTTTTGAATAAGTTGTTTTGCCGAAGAAGAAGAAAAACAACAACACAGAATATTGATAAACATTAGATTGTGTCAGCACGTGGAGAGATTTCGATATTCTGTGAAATGAATGTGTGTCATTATGAAATGGTGATAGACAGACAGACAGACACTGAGTTCTGATGTTGCTCTGTTTTGAATAAGTTGTTTTGCCGAAGAAGAAGAAGAACAACAACAACAACACAGAATATTGATAAACATTAGATTGTGTCAGCACGTGGAGAGATTTCGATATTCTGTGAAATGAATGTCATTTTGAAATAGTGATAGACAGACAGACAGACAGACAGACAGAGAGACAGACACTGAGTTCTGATGTTGCTCTGTTTTGAATAAGCTGTTTTGCCGAAGAACAAGAAGAAGAACAACAACAACACCACAGAATATTGATAAACATTAGATTGTGTCAGCACGTGGAGAGATTTCGATATTCTGTGAAATGAATGTGTGTCATTATGAAATGGTGATAGACAGACAGACAGACAGACAGACAGACAGAGACTGAGTTCTGATGTTGCTCTGTTTTGAATAAGTTGTTTTGCCGAAGAAGAAGTACAACAACACAGAATATTGATAAACATTAGATTGTGTCAGCACGTGGAGAGATTTCGATATTCTGTGAAATGAATGTGTGTCATTATGAAATGGTGATAGACAGACAGACAGACAGACAGACAGACACACAGACACACAGACACACAGAATGACACACAGACAGACACTGAGTTCTGATATATCTCTTTTTGGAATAAGTTGTTTTGCCGAAGAAGAACAACAACAACACAGAATATTGATAAACATTAGATTGTGTCAGCACGTGGAGAGATTTCGATATTCTGTGAAATGAATGTGTGTCATTATGAAATGGTGATAGACAGACAGACAGACACTGAGTTTTGATTTTGCTCTGTTTTGAATAAGTTGTTTTGCCGAAGAAGAAGAACAACAACAACAACACAGAATATTGATAAACATTAGATTGTGTCAGCACGAGGAGAGATTTCGATATTCTGTGAAATGAATGTGTGTCATTATGAAATGGTGATAGACAGACAGACAGACAGACAGACACTGAGTTCTGATTTTCCTCTGTTTTGAATAAGTTGTTTTGCCGAAGAAGAAGAAGAACAACAACAACAACACAGAATATTGATAAACATTAGATTGTGTCAGCACGTGGAGAGATTTCGATATTCTGTGAAATGAATGTGTGTCATTATGAAATGGTGATAGACAGACAGACAGACAGACAGACAGATAGACAGACAGACACTGAGTTCTGATGTTGCTCTGTTTTGAATAAGTTGTTTTGCCGAAGAAGAAGAAGAAGAACAACAACAACACAGAATATTGATAAACATTAGATTGTGTCAGCACGTGGAG
>NW_027172338.1:490000-507500 GCF_040054535.1 Antennarius striatus
GTGTCAGCACGTGGAGAGATTTCGATATTCTGTGAAATGAATGTGTGTCATTATGAAATGGTGATAGACAGACAGACAGACAGACAGACAGACAGACACACAGACACACAGAATGACACACAGACAGACACTGAGTTCTGACATATCTCTGTTTGGAATAAGTTGTTTTGCCGAAGAAGAACAACAACAACACAGAATATTGATAAACATTAGATTGTGTCAGCACGTGGAGAGATTTCGATATTCTGTGAAATGAATGTGTGTCATTATGAAATAGTGATAGACAGACAGACAGACAGACAGACAGACAGAGAGACAGACACTGAGTTCTGATGTTGCTCTGTTTTAAATAAGCTGTTTTGCCGAAGAACAAGAAGAAGAACAACAACAACACCACAGAATATTGATAAACATTAGATTGTGTCAGCACGTGGAGAGATTTCGATATTCTGTGAAATGAATGTGTGTCATTATGAAATGGTGATAGACAGACAGACAGATAGACAGACAGACACTGAGTTCTGATGTTGCTCTGTTTTGAATAAGTTGTTTTGCCGAAGAAGAAGAAGAAGAACAACAACAACACAGAATATTGATAAACATTAGATTGTGTCAGCACGTGGAGAGATTTCGATATTCTGTGAAATGAATGTGTGTCATTATGAAATGGTGATAGACAGACAGACAGACAGACACACAGAAAGACACACAGACAGACACACAGATAGACACACAGACAGACACTGAGTTCTGATATATCTCTGTTTTGAATAAGTTGTTTTGCCGAAGAACAACAACAACAACACAGAATATTGATAAACATTAGATTGTGTCAGCACGTGGAGAGATTTCGATATTCTGTGAAATGAATGTGTGTCATTATGAAATGGTGATAGACAGACAGACAGACAGACACTGAGTTCTGATTTTGCTCTGTTTTGAATAAGTTGTTTTGCTGAAGAAGAAGAAGAAGAACAACAACAACAACACAGAATATTGATAAACATTAGATTGTGTCAGCACGTGGAGAGATTTCGATATTCTGTGAAATGAATGTGTGTCATTATGAAATGGTGATAGACAGACAGACAGACAGACACTGAGTTCTGATGTTGCTCTGTTTTGAATAAGTTGTTTTGCCGAAGAAGAAGAACAACAACACCACAGAATATTGATAAACATTAGATTGTGTCAGCACGTGAAGAGATTTCGATATTCTGTGAAATGAATGTGTGTCATTTTGAAATGGTGATAGACAGACAGACAGACAGACAGACAGACACTGAGTTCTGATGTTGCTCTTTTTTGAATAAGTTGTTTGGCCGAAGAAGAACAACAACAACACCACAGAATATTGATAAACATTAGATTGTGTCAGCACGTGAAGAGATTTCGATATTCTGTGAAATGAATGTGTGTCATTATGAAATAGTGATAGACAGACAGACAGACAGACAGACAGACAGAGACTGAGTTCTGATGTTGCTCTGTTTTGAATAAGTTGTTTTGCCGAAGAAGAAGAAGAACAACAACAACAACACAGAATATTGATAAACATTAGATTGTGTAAGCACGTGGAGAGATTTTGATATTCTGTGAAATGAATGTGTGTCATTATGAAATGGTGATAGACAGACAGACAGACAGACAGACAGAGACTGAGTTCTGATGTTGCTCTGTTTTGAATAAGTTGTTTTGCCGAAGAAGAAGAAGAAGAACAACAACAACACAGAATATTGATAAACATTAGATTGTGTAAGCACGTGGAGAGATTTTGATATTCTGTGAAATGAATGTGTGTCATTATGAAATGGTGATAGACAGACAGACAGACAGACACTGAGTTCTGATTTTGCTCTGTTTTGAATAAGTTGTTTTGCTGAAGAAGAAGAAGAACAACAACAACAACAACACAGAATATTGATAAACATTAGATTGTGTCAGCACGTGGAGAGATTTCGATATTCTGTGAAATGAATGTGTGTCATTATGAAATGGTGATAGACAGACAGACAGACAGACAGACAGACACTGAGTTCTGATGTTGCTCTTTTTTGAATAAGTTGTTTTGCCGAAGAAGAACAACAACAACACCACAGAATATTGATAAACATTAGATTGTGTCAGCACGTGGAGAGATTTCGATATTCTGTGAAATGAATGTGTGTCATTATGAAATGGTGATAGACAGACAGACAGACAGACAGACAGACACTGAGTTCTGATGTTGCTCTGTTTTGAATAAGTTGTTTTGCCGAAGAAGAAGAAGAACAACAACAACAACACAGAATATTGATAAACATTAGATTGTGTCAGCACGTGGAGAGATTTCGATATTCTGTGAAATGAATGTGTGTCATTATGAAATAGTGATAGACAGACAGACAGACAGACAGACAGACAGACAGACAGACAGACAGACAGAGAGACAGACACTGAGTTCTGATGTTGCTCTGTTTTGAATAAGCTGTTTTGCCGAAGAACAAGAAGAAGAACAACAACAACACCACAGAATATTGATAAACATTAGATTGTGTCAGCACGTGGAGAGATTTCGATATTCTGTGAAATGAATGTGTGTCATTATGAAATGGTGATAGACAGACAGACAGACAGACAGACAGACAGAGACTGAGTTCTGATGTTGCTCTGTTTTGAATAAGTTGTTTTGCCGAAGAAGAAGTACAACAACACAGAATATTGATAAACATTAGATTGTGTCAGCACGTGGAGAGATTTCGATATTCTGTGAAATGAATGTGTGTCATTATGAAATGGTGATAGACAGACAGACAGACAGACAGACAGACAGACACACAGACACACAGACACACAGAATGACACACAGACAGACACTGAGTTCTGATATATCTCTGTTTGGAATAAGTTGTTTTGCCGAAGAAGAACAACAACAACACAGAATATTGATAAACATTAGATTGTGTCAGCACGTGGAGAGATTTCGATATTCTGTGAAATGAATGTGTGTCATTATGAAATAGTGATAGACAGACAGACAGACAGACAGACAGAGAGACAGACACTGAGTTCTGATGTTGCTCTGTTTTAAATAAGCTGTTTTGCCGAAGAACAAGAAGAAGAACAACAACAACACCCCAGAATATTGATAAACATTAGATTGTGTCAGCACGTGGAGAGATTTCGATATTCTGTGAAATGAATGTGTGTCATTATGAAATGGTGATAGACAGACAGACAGATAGACAGACAGACACTGAGTTCTGATGTTGCTCTGTTTTGAATAAGTTGTTTTGCCGAAGAAGAAGAAGAAGAAGAACAACAACACAGAATATTGATAAACATTAGATTGTGTCAGCACGTGGAGAGATTTCGATATTCTGTGAAATGAATGTGTGTCATTATGAAATGGTGATAGACAGACAGACAGACAGACACACAGAAAGACACACAGACAGACACACAGATAGACACACAGACAGACACTGAGTTCTGATATATCTCTGTTTTGAATAAGTTGTTTTGCCGAAGAAGAACAACAACAACACAGAATATTGATAAACATTAGATTGTGTCAGCACGTGGAGAGATTTCGATATTCTGTGAAATGAATGTGTGTCATTATGAAATGGTGATAGACAGACAGACAGACAGACACTGAGTTTTGATTTTGCTCTGTTTTGAATAAGTTGTTTTGCCGAAGAACAAGAACAACAAGAACAACACAGAATATTGATAAACATTAGATTGTGTCAGCACGTGGAGAGATTTCGATATTCTGTGAAATGAATGTGTGTCATTATGAAACGGTGATAGACAGACAGACAGACACTGAGTTCTGATGTTGCTCTGTTTTGAATAAGTTGTTTTGCCGAAGAAGAAGAACAACAACACCACAGAATATTGATAAACATTAGATTGTGTCAGCACGTGAAGAGATTTCGATATTCTGTGAAATGAATGTGTGTCATTTTGAAATGGTGATAGACAGACAGACAGACAGACAGACAGACACTGAGTTCTGATGTTGCTCTTTTTTGAATAAGTTGTTTGGCCGAAGAAGAACAACAACAACACCACAGAATATTGATAAACATTAGATTGTGTCAGCACGTGAAGAGATTTCGATATTCTGTGAAATGAATGTGTGTCATTATGAAATAGTGATAGACAGACAGACAGACAGACAGACAGAGAGACAGACACTGAGTTCTGATGTTGCTCTGTTTTAAATAAGCTGTTTTGCCGAAGAACAAGAAGAAGAACAACAACAACACCACAGAATATTGATAAACATTAGATTGTGTCAGCACGTGGAGAGATTTCGATATTCTGTGAAATGAATGTGTGTCATTATGAAATGGTGATAGACAGACAGACAGACAGACAGACAGACAGATAGACAGACAGACACTGAGTTCTGATGTTGCTCTGTTTTGAATAAGTTGTTTTGCCGAAGAAGAAGAAGAAGAAGAACAACAACACAGAATATTGATAAACATTAGATTGTGTCAGCACGTGGAGAGATTTCGATATTCTGTGAAATGAATGTGTGTCATTATGAAATGGTGATAGACAGACAGACAGACAGACACACAGAAAGACACACAGACAGACACACAGATAGACACACAGACAGACACTGAGTTCTGATATATCTCTGTTTTGAATAAGTTGTTTTGCCGAAGAAGAACAACAACAACACAGAATATTGATAAACATTAGATTGTGTCAGCACGTGGAGAGATTTCGATATTCTGTGAAATGAATGTGTGTCATTATGAAATGGTGATAGACAGACAGACAGACAGACACTGAGTTTTGATTTTGCTCTGTTTTGAATAAGTTGTTTTGCCGAAGAACAAGAACAACAAGAACAACACAGAATATTGATAAACATTAGATTGTGTCAGCACGTGGAGAGATTTCGATATTCTGTGAAATGAATGTGTCATTATGAAATGGTGATAGACAGACAGACAGACAGACACTGAGTTCTGATGTTGCTCTGTTTTGAATAAGTTGTTTTGCTGAAGAAGAAGAACAACAACAACAACACAGAATATTGATAAACATTAGATTGTGTCAGCACGTGGAGAGATTTCGATATTCTGTGAAATGAATGTGTGTCATTATGAAATGGTGATAGACAGACAGACAGACAGACAGACAGACACTGAGTTCTGATGTTGCTCTTTTTTGAATAAGTTGTTTTGCCGAAGAAGAACAACAACAACACCACAGAATATTGATAAACATTAGATTGTGTCAGCACGTGGAGAGATTTCGATATTCTGTGAAATGAATGTGTGTCATTATGAAATGGTGATAGACAGACAGACAGACAGACAGACAGACAGACAGACAGACAGACAGACAGACAGACAGACAGACAGACAGACAGACAGACACAGACAGACACAGACACAGACAGACAGACAGACACACACACAGACAGACAGACACACACACAGACAGACACACACACAGACAGACACACACACAGACAGACACACACACAGACAGACACACACACAGACAGACACACACACAGACAGACACACAGAAAGACACACAGACAGACACTGAGTTCTGATATATCTCTGTTTGGAATAAGTTGTTTTGCCGAAGAAAAACAACAACAACACAGAATATTGATAAACATTAGATTGTGTCAGCACGTGGAGAGATTTCGATATTTTGTGAAATGAATGTGTGTCATTATGAAATGGTGATAGACAGACAGACAGACAGACAGACAGACAGACAAACAGACACTGAGTTCTGATGTTGCTCTGTTTTGAATAAGTTGTTTTGCCGAAGAAGAAGAAGAACAACAACAACAACACAGAATATTGATAAACATTAGATTGTGTCAGCACGTGGAGAGATTTCGATATTCTGTGAAATGAATGTGTGTCATTATGAAATGGTGATAGACAGACAGACAGACAGACAGACACTGAGTTCTGATGTTGCTCTGTTTTGAATAAGTTGTTTTGCCGAAGAAGAAGAAGAACAACAACAACACAGAATATTGATAAACATTAGATTTTGTCAGCACGTGGAGAGATTTCGATATTCTGTGAAATGAATGTGTGTCATTATGAAATGGTGATAGACAGACAGACAGACAGACAGACACTGAGTTTTGATTTTGCTCTGTTTTGAATAAGTTGTTTTGCCGAAGAAGAAGAACAACAACAACAACACAGAATATTGATAAACATTAGATTGTGTCAGCACGTGGAGAGATTTCGATATTCTGTGAAATGAATGTGTGTCATTATGAAATGGTGATAGACAGACAGACAGACAGACACTGAGTTCTGATGTTGCTCTGTTTTGAATAAGTTGTTTTGCCGAAGAAGAAGAACAACAACAACAACAACACAGAATATTGATAAACATTAGATTGTGTCAGCACGTGGAGAGATTTCGATATTCTGTGAAATGAATGTGTGTCATTATGAAATGGTGATAGACAGACAGACAGACAGACAGACAGAGACTGAGTTCTGATGTTGCTCTGTTTTGAATAAGTTGTTTTGCCGAAGAAGAAGAACAACAACAACAACAACACAGAATATTGATAAACATTAGATTGTGTAAGCACGTGGAGAGATTTTGATATTCTGTGAAATGAATGTGTGTCATTATGAAATGGTGATAGACAGACAGACAGACAGACACTGAGTTCTGATTTTGCTCTGTTTTGAATAAGTTGTTTTGCCGAAGAAGAAGAACAACAACACCACAGAATATTGATAAACATTAGATTGTGTCAGCACGTGGAGAGATTTCGATATTCTGTGAAATGAATGTGTGTCATTATGAAATGGTGATAGACAGACAGACAGACAGACAGACAGACAGACACTGAGTTCTGATGTTGCTCTTTTTTGAATAAGTTGTTTGGCCGAAGAAGAACAACAACAACACCACAGAATATTGATAAACATTAGATTGTGTCAGCACGTGAAGAGATTTCGATATTCTGTGAAATGAATGTGTGTCATTATGAAATAGTGATAGACAGACAGACAGACAGACAGACAGACAGACAGAGACTGAGTTCTGATGTTGCTCTGTTTTGAATAAGTTGTTTTGCCGAAGAAGAAGAAGAACAACAACAACAACACAGAATATTGATAAACATTAGATTGTGTAAGCACGTGGAGAGATTTTGATATTCTGTGAAATGAATGTGTGTCATTATGAAATGGTGATAGACAGACAGACAGACAGACACTGAGTTTTGATTTTGCTCTGTTTTGAATAAGTTGTTTTGCCGAAGAACAAGAACAACAAGAACAACACAGAATATTGATAAACATTAGATTGTGTCAGCACGTGGAGAGATTTCGATATTCTGTGAAATGAATGTGTCATTATGAAATGGTGATAGACAGACAGACAGACAGACACTGAGTTCTGATGTTGCTCTGTTTTGAATAAGTTGTTTTGCTGAAGAAGAAGAACAACAACAACAACACAGAATATTGATAAACATTAGATTGTGTCAGCACGTGGAGAGATTTCGATATTCTGTGAAATGAATGTGTGTCATTATGAAATGGTGATAGACAGACAGACAGACAGACAGACAGACACTGAGTTCTGATGTTGCTCTTTTTTGAATAAGTTGTTTTGCCGAAGAAGAACAACAACAACACCACAGAATATTGATAAACATTAGATTGTGTCAGCACGTGGAGAGATTTCGATATTCTGTGAAATGAATGTGTGTCATTATGAAATGGTGATAGACAGACAGACAGACAGACAGACACTGAGTTCTGATGTTGCTCTGTTTTGAATAAGTTGTTTTGCCGAAGAAGAAGAAGAACAACAACAACAACACAGAATATTGATAAACAATAGATTGTGTCAGCACGTGGAGAGATTTCGATATTCTGTGAAATGAATGTGTGTCATTATGAAATAGTGATAGACAGACAGACAGACAGACAGACAGACAGACAGACAGACAGAGAGACAGACACTGAGTTCTGATGTTGCTCTGTTTTGAATAAGCTGTTTTGCCGAAGAACAAGAAGAAGAACAACAACAACACCACAGAATATTGATAAACATTAGATTGTGTCAGCACGTGGAGAGATTTCGATATTCTGTGAAATGAATGTGTGTCATTATGAAATGGTGATAGACAGACAGACAGACAGACAGACAGACAGAGACTGAGTTCTGATGTTGCTCTGTTTTGAATAAGTTGTTTTGCCGAAGAAGAAGTACAACAACACAGAATATTGATAAACATTAGATTGTGTCAGCACGTGGAGAGATTTCGATATTCTGTGAAATGAATGTGTGTCATTATGAAATGGTGATAGACAGACAGACAGACAGACAGACAGACACACAGACACACAGACACACAGACACACAGAATGACACACAGACAGACACTGAGTTCTGATATATCTCTGTTTGGAATAAGTTGTTTTGCCGAAGAAGAACAACAACAACACAGAATATTGATAAACATTAGATTGTGTCAGCACGTGGAGAGATTTCGATATTCTGTGAAATGAATGTGTGTCATTATGAAATAGTGATAGACAGACAGACAGACAGACAGACAGAGAGACAGACACTGAGTTCTGATGTTGCTCTGTTTTAAATAAGCTGTTTTGCCGAAGAACAAGAAGAAGAACAACAACAACACCACAGAATATTGATAAACATTAGATTGTGTCAGCACGTGGAGAGATTTCGATATTCTGTGAAATGAATGTGTGTCATTATGAAATGGTGATAGACAGACAGACAGATAGACAGACAGACACTGAGTTCTGATGTTGCTCTGTTTTGAATAAGTTGTTTTGCCGAAGAAGAAGAAGAAGAAGAACAACAACACAGAATATTGATAAACATTAGATTGTGTCAGCACGTGGAGAGATTTCGATATTCTGTGAAATGAATGTGTGTCATTATGAAATGGTGATAGACAGACAGACAGACAGACACACAGAAAGACACACAGACAGACACACAGATAGACACACAGACAGACACTGAGTTCTGATATATCTCTGTTTTGAATAAGTTGTTTTGCCGAAGAAGAACAACAACAACACAGAATATTGATAAACATTAGATTGTGTCAGCACGTGGAGAGATTTCGATATTCTGTGAAATGAATGTGTGTCATTATGAAATGGTGATAGACAGACAGACAGACAGACACTGAGTTTTGATTTTGCTCTGTTTTGAATAAGTTGTTTTGCCGAAGAACAAGAACAACAAGAACAACACAGAATATTGATAAACATTAGATTGTGTCAGCACGTGGAGAGATTTCGATATTCTGTGAAATGAATGTGTGTCATTATGAAACGGTGATAGACAGACAGACAGACAGACAGACACTGAGTTCTGATGTTGCTCTGTTTTGAATAAGTTGTTTTGCCGAAGAAGAAGAACAACAACACCACAGAATATTGATAAACATTAGATTGTGTCAGCACGTGAAGAGATTTCGATATTCTGTGAAATGAATGTGTGTCATTTTGAAATGGTGATAGACAGACAGACAGACAGACAGACAGACAGACAGACACTGAGTTCTGATGTTGCTCTTTTTTGAATAAGTTGTTTGGCCGAAGAAGAACAACAACAACACCACAGAATATTGATAAACATTAGATTGTGTCAGCACGTGAAGAGATTTCGATATTCTGTGAAATGAATGTGTGTCATTATGAAATAGTGATAGACAGACAGACAGACAGACAGACAGAGAGACAGACACTGAGTTCTGATGTTGCTCTGTTTTAAATAAGCTGATTTGCCGAAGAACAAGAAGAAGAACAACAACAACACCACAGAATATTGATAAACATTAGATTGTGTCAGCACGTGGAGAGATTTCGATATTCTGTGAAATGAATGTGTGTCATTATGAAATGGTGATAGACAGACAGACAGACAGACAGACAGATAGACAGACAGACACTGAGTTCTGATGTTGCTCTGTTTTGAATAAGTTGTTTTGCCGAAGAAGAAGAAGAAGAAGAACAACAACACAGAATATTGATAAACATTAGATTGTGTCAGCACGTGGAGAGATTTCGATATTCTGTGAAATGAATGTGTGTCATTATGAAATGGTGATAGACAGACAGACAGACAGACACACAGAAAGACACACAGACAGACACACAGATAGACACACAGACAGACACTGAGTTCTGATATATCTCTGTTTTGAATAAGTTGTTTTGCCGAAGAAGAACAACAACAACACAGAATATTGATAAACATTAGATTGTGTCAGCACGTGGAGAGATTTCGATATTCTGTGAAATGAATGTGTGTCATTATGAAATGGTGATAGACAGACAGACAGACAGACACTGAGTTTTGATTTTGCTCTGTTTTGAATAAGTTGTTTTGCCGAAGAACAAGAACAACAAGAACAACACAGAATATTGATAAACATTAGATTGTGTCAGCACGTGGAGAGATTTCGATATTCTGTGAAATGAATGTGTCATTATGAAATGGTGATAGACAGACAGACAGACAGACACTGAGTTCTGATGTTGCTCTGTTTTGAATAAGTTGTTTTGCTGAAGAAGAAGAACAACAACAACAACACAGAATATTGATAAACATTAGATTGTGTCAGCACGTGGAGAGATTTCGATATTCTGTGAAATGAATGTGTGTCATTATGAAATGGTGATAGACAGACAGACAGACAGACAGACACTGAGTTCTGATGTTGCTCTTTTTTGAATAAGTTGTTTTGCCGAAGAAGAACAACAACAACACCACAGAATATTGATAAACATTAGATTGTGTCAGCACGTGGAGAGATTTCGATATTCTGTGAAATGAATGTGTGTCATTATGAAATGGTGATAGACAGACAGACAGACAGACAGACAGACAGACAGACAGACAGACAGACAGACAGACAGACAGACAGACAGACACACAGACAGACACACACACAGACAGACACACAGACAGACACACAGACAGACAGACACACAGACAGACACACAGAAAGACACACAGACAGACACTGAGTTCTGATATATCTCTGTTTGGAATAAGTTGTTTTGCCGAAGAAAAACAACAACAACACAGAATATTGATAAACATTAGATTGTGTCAGCACGTGGAGAGATTTCGATATTCTGTGAAATGAATGTGTGTCATTATGAAATGGTGATAGACAGACAGACAGACAGACACTGAGTTTTGATTTTGCTCTGTTTTGAATAAGTTGTTTTGCCGAAGAACAAGAACAACAAGAACAACACAGAATATTGATAAACATTAGATTGTGTCAGCACGTGGAGAGATTTCGATATTCTGTGAAATGAATGTGTGTCATTATGAAACGGTGATAGACAGACAGACAGACAGACACTGAGTTCTGATGTTGCTCTGTTTTGAATAAGTTGTTTTGCCGAAGAAGAAGAACAACAACACCACAGAATATTGATAAACATTAGATTGTGTCAGCACGTGAAGAGATTTCGATATTCTGTGAAATGAATGTGTGTCATTTTGAAATGGTGATAGACAGACAGACAGACAGACAGACAGACAGACAGACACTGAGTTCTGATGTTGCTCTTTTTTGAATAAGTTGTTTGGCCGAAGAAGAACAACAACAACACCACAGAATATTGATAAACATTAGATTGTGTCAGCACGTGAAGAGATTTCGATATTCTGTGAAATGAATGTGTGTCATTATGAAATAGTGATAGACAGACAGACAGACAGACAGACAGAGAGACAGACACTGAGTTCTGATGTTGCTCTGTTTTAAATAAGCTGATTTGCCGAAGAACAAGAAGAAGAACAACAACAACACCACAGAATATTGATAAACATTAGATTGTGTCAGCACGTGGAGAGATTTCGATATTCTGTGAAATGAATGTGTGTCATTATGAAATGGTGATAGACAGACAGACAGACAGACAGACAGATAGACAGACAGACACTGAGTTCTGATGTTGCTCTGTTTTGAATAAGTTGTTTTGCCGAAGAAGAAGAAGAAGAAGAACAACAACACAGAATATTGATAAACATTAGATTGTGTCAGCACGTGGAGAGATTTCGATATTCTGTGAAATGAATGTGTGTCATTATGAAATGGTGATAGACAGACAGACAGACAGACACACAGAAAGACACACAGACAGACACACAGATAGACACACAGACAGACACTGAGTTCTGATATATCTCTGTTTTGAATAAGTTGTTTTGCCGAAGAAGAACAACAACAACACAGAATATTGATAAACATTAGATTGTGTCAGCACGTGGAGAGATTTCGATATTCTGTGAAATGAATGTGTGTCATTATGAAATGGTGATAGACAGACAGACAGACAGACACTGAGTTTTGATTTTGCTCTGTTTTGAATAAGTTGTTTTGCCGAAGAACAAGAACAACAAGAACAACACAGAATATTGATAAACATTAGATTGTGTCAGCACGTGGAGAGATTTCGATATTCTGTGAAATGAATGTGTCATTATGAAATGGTGATAGACAGACAGACAGACAGACACTGAGTTCTGATGTTGCTCTGTTTTGAATAAGTTGTTTTGCTGAAGAAGAAGAACAACAACAACAACACAGAATATTGATAAACATTAGATTGTGTCAGCACGTGGAGAGATTTCGATATTCTGTGAAATGAATGTGTGTCATTATGAAATGGTGATAGACAGACAGACAGACAGACAGACACTGAGTTCTGATGTTGCTCTGGTTTGAATAAGTTGTTTTGCCGAAGAAGAAGAACAACAACAACACAGAATATTGATAAACATTAGATTGTGTCAGCACGTGGAGAGATTTCGATATTCTGTGAAATGAATGTGTGTCATTATGAAATGGTGATAGACAGACAGACAGACAGACACTGAGTTTTGATTTTGCTCTGTTTTGAATAAGTTGTTTTGCCGAAGAACAAGAACAACAAGAACAACACAGAATATTGATAAACATTAGATTGTGTCAGCACGTGGAGAGATTTCGATATTCTGTGAAATGAATGTGTCATTATGAAATGGTGATAGACAGACAGACAGACAGACACTGAGTTCTGATGTTGCTCTGTTTTGAATAAGTTGTTTTGCTGAAGAAGAAGAACAACAACAACAACACAGAATATTGATAAACATTAGATTGTGTCAGCACGTGGAGAGATTTCGATATTCTGTGAAATGAATGTGTGTCATTATGAAATGGTGATAGACAGACAGACAGACAGACAGACACTGAGTTCTGATGTTGCTCTTTTTTGAATAAGTTGTTTTGCCGAAGAAGAACAACAACAACACCACAGAATATTGATAAACATTAGATTGTGTCAGCACGTGGAGAGATTTCGATATTCTGTGAAATGAATGTGTGTCATTATGAAATGGTGATAGACAGACAGACAGACAGACAGACAGACAGACAGACAGACAGACAGACAGACAGACAGACACACAGACAGACACACAGACAGACACACACACAGACAGACACACAGACAGACACACAGACAGACAGACACACAGACAGACACACAGAAAGACACACAGACAGACACTGAGTTCTGATATATCTCTGTTTGGAATAAGTTGTTTTGCCGAAGAAAAACAACAACAACACAGAATATTGATAAACATTAGATTGTGTCAGCACGTGGAGAGATTTCGATATTTTGTGAAATGAATGTGTGTCATTATGAAATGGTGATAGACAGACAGACAGACAGACAGACAGACAGACAGACAAACAGACACTGAGTTCTGATGTTGCTCTGTTTTGAATAAGTTGTTTTGCCGAAGAAGAAGAACAACAACAACAACAACACAGAATATTGATAAACATTAGATTGTGTCAGCACGTGGAGAGATTTCGATATTCTGTGAAATGAATGTGTGTCATTATGAAATGGTGATAGACAGACAGACAGACAGACAGACACTGAGTTCTGATGTTGCTCTGTTTTGAATAAGTTGTTTTGCCGAAGAAGAAGAAGAACAACAACAACACAGAATATTGATAAACATTAGATTTTGTCAGCACGTGGAGAGATTTCGATATTCTGTGAAATGAATGTGTGTCATTATGAAATGGTGATAGACAGACAGACAGACAGACAGACACTGAGTTTTGATTTTGCTCTGTTTTGAATAAGTTGTTTTGCCGAAGAAGAAGAACAACAACAACAACACAGAATATTGATAAACATTAGATTGTGTCAGCACGTGGAGAGATTTCGATATTCTGTGAAATGAATGTGTGTCATTATGAAATGGTGATAGACAGACAGACAGACAGACACTGAGTTCTGATGTTGCTCTGTTTTGAATAAGTTGTTTTGCCGAAGAAGAAGAACAACAACAACAACAACACAGAATATTGATAAACATTAGATTGTGTCAGCACGTGGAGAGATTTCGATATTCTGTGAAATGAATGTGTGTCATTATGAAATGGTGATAGACAGACAGACAGACAGACAGACAGAGACTGAGTTCTGATGTTGCTCTGTTTTGAATAAGTTGTTTTGCCGAAGAAGAAGAACAACAACAACAACAACACAGAATATTGATAAACATTAGATTGTGTCAGCACGTGGAGAGATTTCGATATTCTGTGAAATGAATGTGTGTCATTATGAAATGGTGATAGACAGACAGACAGACAGACACTGAGTTCTGATTTTGCTCTGTTTTGAATAAGTTGTTTTGCCGAAGAAGAAGAACAACAACACCACAGAATATTGATAAACATTAGATTGTGTCAGCACGTGGAGAGATTTCGATATTCTGTGAAATGAATGTGTGTCATTATGAAATGGTGATAGACAGACAGACAGACAGACAGACAGACACTGAGTTCTGATGTTGCTCTTTTTTGAATAAGTTGTTTTTTCGAAGAAGAACAACAACAACACCACAGAATATTGATAAACATTAGATTGTGTCAGCACGTGGAGAGATTTCGATATTCTGTGAAATGAATGTGTGTCATTATTAAATGGTGATAGACAGACAGACAGACAGACAGACAGACAGACACTGAGTTCTGATGTTGCTCTGTTTTGAATAAGTTGTTTTGCCGAAGAAGAAGAAGAACAACAACAACAACACAGAATATTGATAAACATTAGATTGTGTCAGCACGTGGAGAGATTTCGATATTCTGTGAAATGAATGTGTGTCATTATGAAATAGTGATAGACAGACAGACAGACAGACAGACAGAGAGACAGACACTGAGTTCTGATGTTGCTCTGTTTTGAATAAGCTGTTTTGCCGAAGAACAAGAAGAAGAACAACAACAACACCACAGAATATTGATAAACATTAGATTGTGTCAGCACGTGGAGAGATTTCGATATTCTGTGAAATGAATGTGTGTCATTATGAAATGGTGATAGACAGACAGACAGACAGACAGACAGACAGAGACTGAGTTCTGATGTTGCTCTGTTTTGAATAAGTTGTTTTGCCGAAGAAGAAGTACAACAACACAGAATATTGATAAACATTACATTGTGTCAGCACGTGGAGAGATTTCGATATTCTGTGAAATGAATGTGTGTCATTATGAAATGGTGATAGACAGACAGACAGACACACAGACACACAGACACACAGAATGACACACAGACAGACACTGAGTTCTGATATATCTCTGTTTGGAATAAGTTGTTTTGCCGAAGAAGAACAACAACAACACAGAATATTGATAAACATTAGATTGTGTCAGCACGTGGAGAGATTTCGATATTCTGTGAAATGAATGTGTGTCATTATGAAATGGTGATAGACAGACAGACAGACAGACACTGAGTTTTGATTTTGCTCTGTTTTGAATAAGTTGTTTTGCCGAAGAAGAAGAACAACAACAACAACACAGAATATTGATAAACATTAGATTGTGTCAGCACGAGGAGAGATTTCGATATTCTGTGAAATGAATGTGTGTCATTATGAAATG
The DNA here is from genome assembly GCF_040054535.1 of Antennarius striatus. NCBI lineage: Eukaryota > Metazoa > Chordata > Actinopteri > Lophiiformes > Antennariidae > Antennarius > Antennarius striatus. The sequence continues at coordinate 505,989 of NW_027172338.1, forward strand.
GTGATAGACAGACAGACAGACAGACAGACACTGAGTTCTGATTTTCCTCTGTTTTGAATAAGTTGTTTTGCCGAAGAAGAAGAAGAACAACAACAACAACACAGAATATTGATAAACATTAGATTGTGTCAGCACGTGGAGAGATTTCGATATTCTGTGAAATGAATGTGTGTCATTATGAAATGGTGATAGACAGACAGACAGACAGACAGACAGATAGACAGACAGACACTGAGTTCTGATTTTCCTCTGTTTTGAATAAGTTGTTTTGCCGAACAAGAAGAAGAAGAAGAACAACAACACAGAATATTGATAAACATTAGATTGTGTCAGCACGTGGAGAGATTTCGATATTCTGTGAAATGAATGTGTGTCATTATGAAATGGTGATAGACAGACAGACAGACAGACACACAGAAAGACACACAGACAGACACACAGAAAGACACACAGACAGACACTGAGTTCTGATATATCTCTGTTTTGAATAAGTTGTTTTGCCGAAGAAGAACAACAACAACACAGAATATTGATAAACATTAGATTGTGTCAGCACGTGGAGAGATTTCGATATTCTGTGAAATGAATGTGTGTCATTATGAAATGGTGATAGACAGACAGACAGACAGACAGACAGACAGACACTGAGTTTTGATTTTGCTCTGTTTTGAATAAGTTGTTTTGCCGAAGAACAAGAACAACAAGAACAACACAGAATATTGATAAGCATTAGATTGTGTCAGCACGTGGAGAGATTTCGATATTCTGTGAAATGAATGTGTGTCATTATGAAATGGTGATAGACAGACAGACAGACAGACACTGAGTTCTGATGTTGCTCTGTTTTGAATAAGTTGTTTTGCCGAAGAAGAAGAAGAACAACAACAACAACACAGAATATTGATAAACATTAGATTGTGTCAGCACGTGGAGAGATTTCGATATTCTGTGAAATGAATGTGTGTCATTATGAAATGGTGATAGACAGACAGACAGACAGACAGACACTGAGTTCTGATGTTGCTCTTTTTTGAATAAGTTGTTTGGCCGAAGAAGAACAACAACAACACCACAGAATATTGATAAACATTAGATTGTGTCAGCACGTGAAGAGATTTCGATATTCTGTGAAATGAATGTGTGTCATTTTGAAATGGTGATAGACAGACAGACAGACAGACAGACAGACAGACAGACAGACACTGAGTTCTGATTTTGCTCTGTTATGAATAAGTTGTTTTGCCGAAGAAGAAGAAGAACAACAACAACAACACAGAATATTGATAAACATTAGATTGTGTCAGCACGTGGAGAGATTTCGATATTCTGTGAAATGAATGTGTGTCATTATGAAATAGTGATAGACAGACAGACAGACAGACAGACAGACAGACAGAGAGACAGACACTGAGTTCTGATGTTGCTCTGTTTTAAATAAGCTGTTTTGCCGAACAACAAGAAGAAGAACAACAACAACACCACAGAATATTGATAAACATTAGATTGTGTCAG
>NW_027172338.1:520000-530000 GCF_040054535.1 Antennarius striatus
ATTGTGTCAGCACCTGGAGAGATTTCGATAATCTGTGAAATGAATGTGTGTCATTATGAAATGGTGACAGACAGACAGACAGACAGACAGACAGACAGACAGAAATCAGAACTCAGTGTCTGTCTGTCTGTTGCTCTGTTTTGAATAATTTGTTTTGCCGAAAAAGAAGAAGAACAACAACAACACAGAATATTGATAAACATTAGATTGTGTCAGCACGTGGAGAGATTTCGATATTCTGTGAAATGAATGTGTGTCATTATGAAATGGTGATAGACAGACAGACAGACAGACAGACAGACAGACAGACAGACAGACACTGAGTTCTGATGTTGCTCTGTTTTGAATAAGTTGTTTTGCCGAAGAAGAAGAACAACAACAACAACAAGACAGAATATTGATAAACATTAGATTGTGTCAGCAGGTGGAGAGATTTCGATATTCTGTGAAATGAATGTGTGTCATTATGAAATGGTGAGACAGACAGACAGACAGACACTGAGTTCTGATGTTGCTCTGGTTTGAATAAGTTGTTTTGCCGAAGAAGAAGAACAACAACAACAACAACACAGAATATTGATAAACATTAGATTGCGTCAGCACGTGGAGAGATTTCGATATTCTGTGAAATGAATGTGTGTCAATATGAAATGTTGACAGACAGACAGACAAACAGACACTGAGTTCTGATGTTGCTCTGTTTTGAATAAGTTGTTTTGCCGAAGAAGAAGAACAACAACAACAACACAGAATATTGATAAACATTAGATTGTGTCAGCACGTGGAGAGATTTTGATATTCTGTGAAATGAATTAGTGTCATTATGAAATGGTGGTAGACAGACAGACAGACAGACAGACAGACAGACAGACAGACAGACAGACACTGACTTCTGATGTTGCTCTGTTTTGAATAAGTTGTTTTGCCGAAGAAGAACAACAACAACAACAACACAGAATATTGATAAACATTAGATTGTGTCAGCACGTGGAGAGATTTCGATATTCTGTGAAATGAATGTGTGTCATTATGAAATGGTGATAGACAGACCGACAGACAGACAGACACACAGACAGACAGACAGACAGACAGACAGACAGACACACAGACACACAGACACACAGGCAGACACTGAGTTCTGATGTTGCTCTGTTTTGAATAAGTTGTTTTGCCGAAAAAGAAGAACAACAACAACAACACAGAATATTGATAAACATTCGATTGTGTCAGCACGTGGAGAGATTTCGATATTCTGTGAAATGAATGTGTGTCATTATGAAATGGTGATAGACAGACAGACAGACAGACAGACAGACAGACAGACAGACAGACAGACACTGAGTTCTGATGTTGCTCTGTTTTGAATAAGTTGTTTTGCCGAAGAAGAAGAAGAACAACAACAACAAGACAGAATATTGATAAACATTAGATTGTGTCAGCAGGTGGAGAGATTTCGATATTCTGTGAAATGAATGTGTGTCATTATGAAATGGTGAGACAGACAGACAGACAGACAGACAGACACTGACTTCTGATGTTGCTCTGTTTTGAATAAGTTGTTTTGCCGAAGAAGAACAACAACAACAACAACACAGAATATTGATAAACATTAGATTGTGTCAGCACGTGGAGAGATTTCGATATTCTGTGAAATGAATGTGTGTCATTATGAAATGGTGATAGACAGACCGACAGACAGACAGACACACAGACAGACAGACAGACACACAGACACACAGACACACAGACACACAGACAGACACTGAGTTCTGATGTTGCTCTGTTTTGAATAAGTTGTTTTGCCGAAGAAGAACAACAACAACAACAACACAGAATATTGATAAACATTAGATTGTGTCAGCACGTGGAGAGATTTCGATATTCTGTGAAATGAATGTGTGTCATTATGAAATGGTGATAGACAGACAGACAGACAGACAGACAGACAGACAGACACTGAGTTCTGATGTTGCTCTGGTTTGAATAAGTTTTTTTGCCGAAGAAGAAGAAGAAGAACAACAACAAAAACAACACAGAATATTGATAAACATTAGATTGCGTCAGCACGTGGAGAGATTTCGATATTCTGTGAAATGAATGTGTGTCATTATGAAATGGTGATAGACAGACAGACAGACACTGAGTTCTGATGTTGCTCTGTTTTGAATAAGTTGTTTTGCCGAAGAAGAACAACAACAAAAACAACACAGAATATTGATAAACATTAGATTGTGTCAGCACGTGGAGAGATTTCGATATTCTGTGAAATGAATGTGTGTCATTATGAAATGGTGATAGACAGACAGACAGACACTGAGTTCTGATGTTGCTCTGTTTTGAATAAGTTGTTTTGCCGAAGAAGAACAACAACAACACAGAATATTGATAAACATTAGATTGTGTCAGCACGTGGAGAGATTTCGATAATCTGTGAAATGAATGTGTGTCATTATGAAATGGTGACAGACAGACAGACAGACAGACAGACACTGAGTTCTGATGTTTTTCTGGTTTGAATAAGTTGTTTTGCCGAAGAAGAAGAAGAAGAACAACAACAACACAGAATATTGATAAACATTAGATTGTGTCAGCACGTGGAGAGATTTCAATATTCTGTGAAATGAATTAGTGTCATTATGAAATGGTGACAGACAGACAGACAGACAGACAGACAGACACTGAGTTCTGATGTTGCTCTGTTTTGAATAAGTTGTTTTGCCGAAGAAGAAGAAGAAGAACAACAACAACACAGAATATTGATAAACATTAGATTGTGTCAGCACGTGGAGAGATTTCGATATTCTGTGAAATGAATGTGTGTCATTATGAAATGGTCAGACAGACAGACAGACAGACAGACAGACAGACAGACAGACCGACAGACACTGAGTTCTGATGTTTCTCTGTTTTGAATAAGTTGTTTTGCCGAAGAAGAAGAACAACAACAAAAACAACACAGAATATTGATAAACATTAGATTGTGTCAGCACGTGGAGAGATTCGATATTCTGTGAAATGAATGTGTGTCATTATGAAATGGTGATAGACAGACAGACAGACAGACACTGAGTTCTGATGTTGCTCTGGTTTGAATAAGTTGTTTTGCCGAAGAAGAAGAAGAACAACAACAACACAGAATATTGATAAACATTAGATTGTGTCAGCACGTGGAGAGATTTCGATATTCTGTGAAATGAATTTGTGTCATTATGAAATGGTGATAGACAGACAGACAGACAGACCGACAGACACTGAGTTCTGATGTTGCTCTGTTTTGAATAAGTTGTTTTGCCGAAGAAGAAGAACAACAACAAAAACAACACAGAATATTGATAAACATTAGATTGTGTCAGCACGTGGAGAGATTTCGATATTCTGTGAAATGAATGTGTGTCATTATGAAATGGTGATAGACAGACAGACAGACAGACAGACAGACAGACAGACAGACAGACAGACAGACAGACACTGAGTTCTGATGTTGCTCTGGTTTGAATAAGTTGTTTTGCCGAAGAAGAAGAACAACAACAACACAGAATATTGATAAACATTAGATTGCGTCAGCACGTGGAGAGATTTCGATATTCTGTGAAATGAATGTGTGTCAATATGAAATGTTGACAGACAGACAGACAGACAGACAGACACTGAGTTCTGATGTTGCTCTGTTTTGAATAAGTTGTTTTGCCGAAGAAGAAGAACAACAACAAAAACAACACAGAATATTGATAAACATTAGATTGTGTCAGCACGTGGAGAGATTTCGATATTCTGTGAAATGAATGTGTGTCATTATGAAATGGTGACAGACAGACAGACAGACAGACAGACAGACAGACACTGAGTTCTGATGTTGCTCTGTTTTGAATAAGTTGTTTTGCCGAAGAAAAAGAACAACAACAAAAACAACACAGAATATTGATAAACATTAGATTGTGTCAGCACGTGGAGAGATTTCGATATTCTGTGAAATGAATGTATGTCATTATGAAATGGTGATAGACAGACAGACAGACAGACAGACAGACAGACACTGAGTTCTGATGTTGCTCTGTTTTGATTAAGTTGTTTTGCCGAAGAAGAAGAAGAAGAAGAACAACAACACAGAATATTGATAAACATTAGATTGTGTCAGCACGTGGAGAGATTTCGATATTCTATGAAATGAATGTGTGTCATTATGAAATGGTGATAGACAGACAGACCGACAGACAGACAGACAGACAGACAGACAGACAGACAGACAGACACTGAGTTCTGATGTTGCTCTGTTTTGAATAAGTTGTTTTGCCGAAGAAGAAGAACAACAACAACAACACAGAATATAGATAAACATTAGATTGTGTCAGCACGTGGAGAGATTTCGATACTCTGTGAAATGAATGTGTGTCATTATGAAATGGTGATAGACAGACAGAGAGACAGAGAGACAGAGAGACAGAGAGACAGACAGACAGACAGACAGACAGACAGACAGACAGACAGACAGACACTGAGTTCTGATGTTGCTCTGTTTTGAATATGTTGTTTTGCCGAAGAAGAACAACAACAACAAGACAGAATATTGATAAACATTAGATTGTGTCAGCAGGTGGAGAGATTTCGATATTCTGTGAAATGAATGTGTGTCATTATGAAATGGTCAGACAGACAGACAGACAGACAGACAGACAGACAGACAGACATCAGAACTCAGTGTCTGTCTGTCTGTTGCTCTGTTTTGAATAATTTGTTTTGCCGAAAAAGAAGAAGAACAACAACAACACAGAATATTGATAAACATTAGATTGTGTCAGCACGTGGAGAGATTTCGACAATCTGGAAATGATTGTGTGTCATTATGAAATTTTGACAGACAGACAGACAGACAGACAGACACTGAGTTCCGATGTTGCTCTTTTTTGAATAAGTTGTTTTGCCGAAGAAGAAGAAGAACAACAACAACAACACAGAATATTGATAAACATTAGATTGTGTCAGCACGTGGAGAGATTTCGATATTCTGTGAAATGAATGTGTATCATTATGAAATGGTGACAGACAGACAGACAGACAGACAGACAGACAGACAGACAGACAGACACTGAGTTCTGATTTTCCTCTGTTTTGAATAAGTTGTTTTGCCAAAGAAGAAGAAGAACAACAACAACAACACAGAATATTGATAAACATTAGATTGTGTCAGCACGTGGAGAGATTTCGATATTCTGTGAAATGAATGTGTGTCATTATGAAATGGTGATAGACAGACAGACAGACACTGAGTTCTAATGTTGCTCTGTTTTGATTAAGTTGTTTTGCCGAAGAAGAAGAACAACAACAACAACAACAAGACAGAATATTGATAAACATTAGATTGTGTCAGCAGGTGGAGAGATTTCGATATTCTGTGAAATGAATGTGTGTCATTATGAAATGGTGAGACAGACAGACAGACAGACAGACAGACAGACAGACATCAGAACTCAGTGTCTGTCTGTCTGTTGCTCTGTTTTGAATAATTTGTTTTGCCGAAAAAGAAGAACAACAACAACAACACAGAATATTGATAAACATTAGATTGTGTCAGCACGTGGAGAGATTTCGATAATCTGGAAATGATTGTGTGTCATTATGAAATTTTGACAGACAGACAGACAGACAGACAGACAGACAGACAGACAGACAGACACTGAGTTCCGATGTTGCTCTTTTTTGAATAAGTTGTTTTGCCGAAGAAGAAGAAGAACAACAACAACAATAACACAGAATATTGATAAACATTAGATTGTGTCAGCACGTGGAGAGATTTCGATATTCTGTGAAATGAATGTGTGTCATTATGAAATGGTGATAGACAGACAGACAGACACTGAGTTCTGATGTTGCTCTGTTTTGTATAAGTTGTTTTGCCGAAGAAAAAGAACAACAACAAAAACAACACAGAATATTGATAAACATTAGATTGTGTCAGCACGTGGAGAGATTTCGATATTCTGTGAAATGAATTAGTGTCATTATGAAATGGTGACAGACAGACAGACAGACAGACAGACACTGAGTTCTGATGTTGCTCTGTTTTGAATAAGTTGTTTTGCCGAAGAAGAAGAAGAAGAACAACAACAACACAGAATATTGATAAACATTAGATTGTGTCAGCACGTGGAGAGATTTCGATATTCTGTGAAATGAATGTGTGTCATTATGAAATGGTGATAGACAGACCGACACACAGACAGACACACACACAGACAGACAGACAGACAGAAAGACAGACAGACACTGAGTTCTGATGTTGCTCTGTTTTGAATAAGTTGTTTTGCCGAAGAAGAAGAAGAAGAACAACAACAACACAGAATATTGATAAACATTAGATTGTGTCAGCACGTGGAGAGATTTCGATATTCTGTGAAATGAATGTGTGTCATTATGAAATGGTGAGACAGACAGACAGACAGACAGACAGACAGACCGACAGACACTGAGTTCTGATGTTGCTCTGTTTTGAATAAGTTGTTTTGCCGAAGAAGAAGAACAACAACAAAAACAACACAGAATATTGATAAACATTAGATTGTGTCAGCACGTGGAGAGATTCGATATTCTGTGAAATGAATGTGTGTCATTATGAAATGGTGATAGACAGACAGACAGACAGACACTGAGTTCTGATGTTGCTCTGGTTTGAATAAGTTGTTTTGCCGAAGAAGAAGAAGAACAACAATAACACAGAATATTGATAAACATTAGATTGTGTCAGCACGTGGAGAGATTTCGATATTCTGTGAAATGAATTTGTGTCATTATGAAATGGTGATAGACAGACAGACAGACACTGAGTTCTGATGTTGCTCTGTTTTGTATAAGTTGTTTTGCCGAAGAAAAAGAACAACAACAAAAACAACACAGAATATTGATAAACATTAGATTGTGTCAGCACGTGGAGAGATTTCGATATTCTGTGAAATGAATTAGTGTCATTATGAAATGGTGACAGACAGACAGACAGACAGACAGACACTGAGTTCTGATGTTGCTCTGTTTTGAATAAGTTGTTTTGCCGAAGAAGAAGAAGAAGAACAACAACAACACAGAATATTGATAAACATTAGATTGTGTCAGCACGTGGAGAGATTTCGATATTCTGTGAAATGAATGTGTGTCATTATGAAATGGTGATAGACAGACCGACACACAGACAGACACACACACAGACAGACAGACAGACAGAAAGACAGACAGACACTGAGTTCTGATGTTGCTCTGTTTTGAATAAGTTGTTTTGCCGAAGAAGAAGAAGAAGAACAACAACAACACAGAATATTGATAAACATTAGATTGTGTCAGCACGTGGAGAGATTTCGATATTCTGTGAAATGAATGTGTGTCATTATGAAATGGTGAGACAGACAGACAGACAGACAGACCGACAGACACTGAGTTCTGATGTTGCTCTGTTTTGAATAAGTTGTTTTGCCAAAGAAGAAGAACAACAACAAAAACAACACAGAATATTGATAAACATTAGATTGTGTCAGCACGTGGAGAGATTCGATATTCTGTGAAATGAATGTGTGTCATTATGAAATGGTGATAGACAGACAGACAGACAGACACTGAGTTCTGATGTTGCTCTGGTTTGAATAAGTTGTTTTGCCGAAGAAGAAGAACAACAACAACAACACAGAATATTGATAAACATTATATTGTGTCAGCACGTGGAGAGATTTCGATATTCTGTGAAATGAATGTGTGTCATTATGAAATGGTGATAGACAGACCGACAGACAGACAGACAGACAGACAGACAGACAGACAGACAGACAGACAGACAGACACTGAGTTCTGATGTTGCTCTGTTTTGAATAAGTTGTTTTGCCGAAGAAGAAGAAGAACAACAACAACACAGAATATAGATAAACATTAGATTGTGTCAGCACGTGGAGAGATTTCGATACTCTGTGAAATGAATGTGTGTCATTATGAAATGGTGATAGACAGACAGAGAGACAGAGAGACAGACAGACAGACAGACAGACAGACAGACAGACACTGAGTTCTGATGTTGCTCTGTTTTGAATATGTTGTTTTGCCGAAGAAGAAGAACAACAACAACAAGACAGAATATTGATAAACATTAGATTGTGTCAGCAGGTGGAGAGATTTCGATATTCTGTGAAATGAATGTGTGTCATTATGAAATGGTGAGACAGACAGACAGACAGACAGACAGACAGACAGACATCAGAACTCAGTGTCTGTCTGTCTGTTGCTCTGTTTTGAATAATTTGTTTTGCCGAAAAAGAAGAAGAACAACAACAACACAGAATATTGATAAACATTAGATTGTGTCAGCACGTGGAGAGATTTCGATAATCTGGAAATGATTGTGTGTCATTATGAAATTTTGACAGACAGACAGACAGACAGACAGACAGACAGACAGACACTGAGTTCCGATGTTGCTCTTTTTTGAATAAGTTGTTTTGCCGAAGAAGAAGAAGAACAACAACAACAACACAGAATATTGATAAACATTAGATTGTGTCAGCACGTGGAGAGATTTCGATATTCTGTGAAATGAATGTGTATCATTATGAAATGGTGACAGACAGACAGACAGACAGACAGACAGACAGACAGACAGACAGACACTGAGTTCTGATTTTCCTCTGTTTTGAATAAGTTGTTTTGCCAAAGAAGAAGAAGAACAACAACAACAACAACACAGAATATTGATAAACATTAGATTGTGTCAGCACGTGGAGAGATTTCGATATTCTGTGAAATGAATGTGTGTCATTATGAAATGGTGATAGACAGACAGACAGACAGACAGACAGACAGACACTGAGTTCTAATGTTGCTCTGTTTTGAATAAGTTGTTTTGCCGAAGAAGAAGAACAACAACAACAACAAGACAGAATATTGATAAACATTAGATTGTGTCAGCAGGTGGAGAGATTTCGATATTCTGTGAAATGAATGTGTGTCATTATGAAATGGTGAGACAGACAGACAGACAGACAGACAGACAGACAGACATCAGAACTCAGTGTCTGTCTGTCTGTTGCTCTGTTTTGAATAATTTGTTTTGCCGAAAAAGAAGAACAACAACAACAACACAGAATATTGATAAACATTAGATTGTGTCAGCACGTGGAGAGATTTCGATAATCTGGAAATGATTGTGTGTCATTATGAAATTTTGACAGACAGACAGACAGACAGACAGACAGACAGACAGACACTGAGTTCCGATGTTGCTCTTTTTTGAATAAGTTGTTTTGCCGAAGAAGAAGAAGAACAACAACAACAACAACACAGAATATTGATAAACATTAGATTGTTTCAGCACGTGGAGAGATTTCGATATTCTGTGAAATGAATGTGTGTCATTATGAAATGGTGATAGACAGACAGACAGACACTGAGTTCTGATGTTGCTCTGTTTTGAATAAGTTGTTTTGCCGAAGAAGAAGAACAACAACAAAAACAACACAGAATATTGATAAACATTAGATTGTGTCAGCACGTGGAGAGATTCGATATTCTGTGAAATGAATGTGTGTCATTATGAAATGGTGATAGACAGACAGACAGACAGACAGACACTGAGTTCTGATGTTGCTCTGGTTTGAATAAGTTGTTTTGCCGAAGAAGAAGAACAACAACAACAACACAGAATATTGATAAACATTAGATTGTGTCAGCACGTGGAGAGATTTCGATATTCTGTGAAATGAATTTGTGTCATTATGAAATGGTGATAGACAGACAGACAGACAGACAGACAGACAGACAGACAGACAGACACTGACTTCTGATGTTGCTCTGTTTTGAATAAGTTGTTTTGCCGAAGAAGAAGAACAACAACAACAACAACACAGAATATTGATAAACATTAGATTGTGTCAGCACGTGGAGAGATTTCGATATTCTGTGAAATGAATGTGTGTCATTATGAAATGGTGATAGACAGACAGACAGACAGACAGACAGACCGACAGACACTGAGTTC